>NC_064810.1:93920464-94027964 GCF_023721935.1 Panthera uncia
CCCCCCCCCCCCCCCCCCCCCCAACATACTCATCTAGGCAGCCCCAAGTACCTGTGTGTCTCCAGCACCTGGGACGGATTCGCTGGGGCCGGTCAGAGAGTCACCTCCGACAAAAAGCCCTCCCTGATACCCCCGCCCCAACACAAGACTGATCTACATACCCCTTTCAGCTTCCTTAGCTCCGGACCTTATCTGTCCTGGTGCTACCACGTTCTTCTGTACTTGGCCCCCCGCAGATATGTGCACGCTTTGGGGAGGGGACTGTGTCACAATCGTCATTGTAGCCCTGGCCCCCAGCCTATCAGCCGTGCCCACTAAACCTCAAGAACTTCTCCCTGCAAAGGAACCGGGGCACCCTCCGTCTGTGTTTTTAACCCAGGTCAAGGTGACCCGAAGCCAGGCGGGGGTGACCGAGGAGCCTCCATAGCATTGGCGGTCACCGCCTGCCCAGACAGGCCTCAAGGGCCCAAGTGGGTAATGGATGCGCAGTGGGCTGGAGGTGGCGTTCAGCGTCTGGCGGTCACCCGAGCCCTGGTGCAGCTGGCAGGAGGCCTGGGACTGGGCAGGCGCATGCGCGCGGTCGTCATGACAACTCCACCGCGTCTCTGGGGGCGTAAAGGGACATGCGGGGCGGTGGGAAGGTGGCGGCCCGGGCTAAGTCCCCGTCTCCTCCTCCCGCTCCCACTACAATCCCTACTACGTCCTGGGCCCCGGCCGACAGGAGCGGTAAGAAATAGGGTGTCCTTCGGCGCCTGCCTGGCCAGGTGGAGCGGGCGAGGGGCGCTACCCCAGCCGCGGGCTTGCTCGCACCAGCCCTTTCCTCCGAGCCGGCTGCCGGCCTGAGGCGGCTTGGCAGGAGGGTGCCCCTGGGAACCCCAGCTGTGGCCAGAACTTCGGGGCCCCCCACATGTGGGTGGGAGGGGAGCCCCACGATCCGCCCCCTTCCTCCCCGAGGGTCTGCCCTTCACTTGATAGGTTGTCCTGGGGGAGGTGTGTCTATTGATTTGCTCTCCCGTCTCAGGGAAGGGTGTGTAGGTGCTCCTCTTGGGCCCTTTTTTGTGTGCAAGCTCCAGAAAGCGGGGCCTGGGTGGGCAAGAGGGTCTTGAGTATGGTCTGCACACCCCTCCTCCTGCCTCCTCCAGCCTCCTTCCTCCTGCCCCATCCTCCTGCCGTCCATTTTTTTTTTTTTTTAAGTTTATTTATTTTTGAGAGAGAGCACGTAGCAGGGGAGGGGCAGGGAGGGAGAAAGGGGGAGAGAGAGAGAGAATCCCAAACAGGCTCAGTAGGACCCCTTTTGCAGGGCTCAAACCCAAGAACCATGAGCTCATGATCTGAGCAGAAATCAAGAATGGGTTGCTTAACTGACTCAGCCACCCAGGTATTCCTCACTGTTTCCATTTTGGATGCCTGTTTTTGTTTCTTTGTCTTTTTAAATATATTTTTAAATGTTTATTTTTGAGAGAGTGAATGAGAACGAGCAGGCGAGGGGCAGAGAGAGAGGGAGACAGAATCCTAAAGCAGGCTCCAGGCTCTGACCTGTCAGCACAGAGGTCATGTGGGGCTTGAACTCATGAGTAGTGAGGTCATAACCTGAGCTAAGTCAGACCACCCAGGGGCCCCTGGATGCTTGTTTTAAAGGGTTGTGTGCTTGTAGATATGGAACTGTGCTAGAAGCTTTACCTATTCCTTACTGCATCTGTGAGATGGGCGTCTAGCTCTGCCTCTAGCATAAGAGGAAGTTTAAGATGGGAGAATTTAAATAACTTGTACTTGTTCAAAGTCACACAGCTGATCCTGGATAGGCACTTACTCTGACTCACTCCCAACCCTTGGATTTCCCCAGTACTTGCCAGTGTAGGAGGGCATAGGGGACCACCTCCAAATTGAGCCCCTGCCCACTTTTTTTTTTAATATAGAATTTTTAAAAAGTGGTCCTAGGTGGAAAATATTTTGAATATAAGACTTTGGCATGGATTAAAAATGACATTTGGGTTAGACTTTGACATTTTCTTGTGTAACTGGTATTCCTAGTCTTAGCTTTACAATTGGAACACTGACATTATTTTCCGTGAATATGAATACAGGAAATAAATTACTGATGCCATAAAATCCCAACATACAGTACTTAGGTGAATTTTAAATGAAAGAGAGCATAACAGGAAAAATATACCAGAAACTTTTAAACACTTTAAATCCACAGTCGGGTAATAAGAATTTTTCATATTAACTTTTTTTAGCTATATTTAGTGTATAGTTTAAGATTCCCTCCTTCTTTCAAAGAAACAGGATTTCTAAGTCTGACGCATTTCTCCTGCATGTCCCGGGTGTGCTGTGGCCAGCTGAAGGCAGGCACTGAGCCTCAGAGATTCTCACGGTAGTCTTCTGTTTTTAACACCAAGGATGGGGCTCCTGGGTGGCTCAGTTGGTCGAGGGTCCGACTTCAGCTCAGGTCATGATCTCATGGTTTGTGAGTTCGAGCCCCGTGTCAGGCTCTGGGCAGACAGCTCGGAGCCTGGAGCCTGCTTCAGATTCTGTGTCTCCCTCTCTGTCTGTCCCTCCCCCCGTTCCGTTTGCGTTGTCTGTCCATCTGTCTCTCTCAAAAATAATTGTTAAAATTTAAAAAACAAAACAAGGAAGGTAGTAGAAGGGAGGAAACAAGCCCAGTGGGAGTCCAGCTCCAACAAGTAAATGTGCTTGAGATCTGTTTGCTTTGTTTCCTGTCGAGAATGCTAAAGTAGCATTTTGTAGATTGAATTCCATGTGAACCCTGGTCACATAAGTCTGGGAGATGGAGTATTTTTATTCTCCCTTCTCTCCGGGCTCAATAATTTGAAGACTCTTTACGCTCTTGAGTGTTTTTAATGTCCAGAGAAGTGTTATACAGATAGGGGTCTGTTTAGCTTTGTTTACTGCAGCGCTTCCCAAGCTTATCTGACAATAAGATCTATTCTACTTAGAACATCTTTTTTAAAAAATATTTATTTTTGAAAGAGAACGTGCGGGGTAGGGGTACAGGGAGACGGGGATAGAGGATCCAAGCGGGCTCTGCACTGACAGCAGTGAGCCTGATGTGGGGCTTGAACTCAAGAACCGTGAGATCATGACCTAAGCCAAAGTCAGATGCCCAACTGACTGCACCACCCAGGTGCCCCAGAGTATCTTTGATCATTTCATAGATTAGTATTCTAAAGAGCACAATTTGGGAGATATTGTGCTAAAATGTTGTTTAAATACATGAAGACTTCCTAAAATAAGTGAAGGGTTTCTTAGGTACCTCCACACACAAGAGAGGAAATTCTGTTAACATAAAAAATTTTCAGAGAATGACATGGGAAAACTCACAACATAATGTTAAAAGATCTGGAACTGTACTGAAATATTCCAATTTTGTTTAAAAATGCTAATAAGTACATATGTGAGAAAAACATTTGGGAGGAAATACCCACAGGCCTCAGTTATAATGGTTCTTTGGCAGTGGGATTGCTGATAAATGTTTATTTTTTTTTTATACTGAAATTTCCAAGTTGTCTGGAATAAGTGGGTTAATTTTTGTTAAAGCTTATTATTTAAATTTTTTTTAATGTTTATTTATTTTTGGGAGAGACAGAGACAGAATGTGAGTGGGTTAGGGGCAGAGAGAGAGGGAGACAATATCAAGCTGTCAGCACAGAGCCCAACGCGGGACTCGAACTCACAAACCATGAGATCGTGACCCAAGCTGAAGTCACACGCTCAACCGACTGAGCCACCCAAGTGCCCCTTTAAAGCTTATTCTTTTTTTTTTTTTTTTTAATGTTTTTATTTATTTTTGAGACAGAGACAGAGCATGAACGGGGGAGGAGCAGAGAGAGAGGGCACAGAATCCGAAGCAGGCTCCAGGCTCTGAGCTGTCAGCACACAGCCTGACGCGGGGGCTCGAACTCACAGACCATGAGATCGTGACCTGAGCCGAAGTCGGACGCTCAACCGACTGGGCCACCCAAGTGACCCTTTGAAGCTTATTCTTAAAAACTGTTAAGAAAAGTTTACTGCTTTCCTTTTTAATACAACGTTCCTCATCTTAAATCTTGTTTTGCAAATTTGTTTAGTAAACTCTTGGGTTCATATAATGTAGAAATCTACTCAGCAAAAATCTCAGCAAAGAACATCTGTTGAGATGCAGAGACTCAAAGAGGCTGGCTCTGAAGACACTAGGTTGGTTGAGTCGTGAGATCTCTGAGCACAGATTTTTTTTTTCAAGAGACTTACACAAAAGATAGGACAAAAACAAAGATAGTGGCATGTGCTTCTAAGGAGAGTGACAGCATAGCTTCCACCCTGGAAGGCGTGGGTCTGGCAAAAGATCCTTTTAAATTAATATGAAAAACTAAGACCTTTAAGGAAAGCAGCAGGTGTAACAAAGGAGAGAGTTCAACTCCTGCTTTGTTTCAGTCTTCTTTGTTAAGGGCTGAACAGAGCAAAATCAATCTTTAGAAAGAGGAAAAGGGGGTGTCTGGGTGGCTCAAGTGTCCAAATTGGGCTCAGGTCATGATCCCACAGTTTGTGGGTTCGAGTCCCACATCAGGCTCGCTGCTGTCAGCACAGAGCCTGCTTTGGATCCTCTGTCCCCACGCTTCTGCCCCTCCCCACTGGTTCCTTCTCTCTCAAAATAAATAAACTTAAAAAAAAAAAAATAGAGGAAATGGAAGGCTAGGGTAGGTGAAGAGCTGCTATGAGCCAGGCCTCCACTTAGTGTAAGGAGGAACTGACAGCTATATTCAAAGATGCATCAACCTGCATGGTATAGAGGGTATCCAAGAAGCCTATGGGATGTGGTGATTTTTCAGATCTTTTTAAAGTTTAGATTTTCTGATAGAATTGTCTTTATCTGAAGTCATGATAAGAAATTGTGAGTCATCCTAACCTAAGGTGGCAGAGTGGAAAGAGGCTTTGGAGTCAGTTTTTATACTCTGCCCTCATTAGCTGTATGGTTTTGGACAAAATATTTAATTTTTATGAATATCCTTTTCCTCAGCTACCAGGCCTGTAGTTCTTCTCCCTTTGTGTCGCTTCCCAGTTAGTGTCTGCCTACCCTCAGTGGGGGCTTCTATGGCTCTTGTTCGAATGGCATTTTCATTCGCCTCGATTCCTTCTATTTTCCCCCTCTTGCTCTTAATCCCATCTCCTTTTCTTCCTTACCCCTGACTCTATTCACATACACATTCATATCTTTGGAAGAAGTGTAATTTTTTTTTTTTTTTTTTTTTTTTTTTTTTTTTGCGGGGGGCAGTGGGGAGGGTGTAGAGGGAAAAGGAAAGGTCCCGGTATAATTCACATTGTGAAGAGTAATGCACTACTTTTTCAAAAGTTCCAGAAATTATTGGCAGTCTCCAGGAAGATTATTATAATCTATGTATGGAAAAGTCCAGGAAAATTAATTCCTTTGTATGGCATCTACTCCAGGAAGTGGATGAAGAAATTGAAAAGGGGTAAGGAAGACAAATACTTGATTACATAAGTAATATTCACTGATAATCATCTGTGAAAATTCTGGAATACTGAGTGATTTGTTTAAAGCCACTTGCAAATCCTTTTTAAAATGGACGTACTTTTTGATTCAGAGAGGTAGATGATGGACAGTGTTAGTCCCGGAGGTAGCGGAGTATATGGGGACGAACACGAGACCAGTGGCTCTCGGCTCCAGATTTGTGCTGAACTCCTGTGGGCTGGATTTATTTATGAAAATCGTTGAAGTCTTTGATGTCATTATCTGTCAAGTGGAGATACATTGTTTTGTGTGTGAGAAAAATTCTATAATATAAAAGTGTCTGTAAAATCTGTAGAATATTCAGCCCTCTTAAGTTACTTGATGTAAATCTATATTGTGACACATACTTGGTTTCAGTAAATGCTATTCATGACGTTACTATTTACACATGAGGGAAAAAGTGCTTTTATTTCTTTACTGGGTTTCTTTTTTGTATTTTAACAGATTGGAAGGAATCATATTAAACATTCCTGGTAACAGTCGCTTAATGCCAGCAGAAAGAATAACAGGTGAAGATTTTTGGATTCTTTCCAGAATTTTAAAGAAGAATCCACATATTAATGGTATATGCTTCCTTAAGAATCGTTGCCTCTTGCTTTCATTTTCCTGATTTTAATTATTCATTATAAGGAATATCTGCCTCTATTCATCCGTGTTCTCCAGGTTTGGATGTTAGATATAACCTCATGAGTGATGTTGGTGCATACTATGCTGCAAGACTGCTTCAGGTATTTTACTGCAACATGTTCTTAGTTCTTTTTGTTTTTTTCCCAGGAGTCAGTTAAGAACCAGTCCTTTCTTTGGAATGTGCGGAGTTTGAATACCCTAAGCCTGCTAAGTTAACCCTTTATTACAGACTTCACTTTGGAACTGCCCAGGCTGAAGTGCTGCATTATGGTTGCATTTTATGTAAGAAATACAGTATGGTCAAAAAAACAAACAAAACAAAACAAAACAAAAAACGTGTGGTCCACCAATCAGATAGGTGTACTTTAAGAAAAGGCCCTTGTTCCACCCTCAGACGATTGGCAAATATGTGTATGTGTCTGTTTTTTCAGTTAAAATGTTTAAGGCAGCATATATCACTTACTCACTACCTCTCTTGAATTCACTTTTTAAGTTCTTACTTGTCCCAATCTCAACTGCTAAACATGTTTCCAATGAGCTTAAAAGTGATTTTAAAATTCTCCTATCCATGAGATAGCACACAACGTAAGGACAGAGTGAAGATTAAAAAAGAATATAAACTAAATAATTTATTCTCAACAATTACAAAAATGCTGCAAAAGTCATCAAAATGTTCTGTTTACAGTGAAACCACCTAGTCTCGTGGCACACCCACAAAGTGATAGTTTTGCAAAATGTCCAGGTCCTGACCTTGCACTATATTTATAACACTTGAAATACACTGAAAATCCACCTGTATATTTATCAGTAGACTACTGATACCTAGAGCTCCTGAGTCCTCTTTTGCAAACTTGTACACTCACACTTTGTAAGCACATTCGTACTTTGAATCATTGATCAAAAAGGAATGTGGTCTTTTTCTTTCATTTATATTGCAATTATGTTTAAATGAGAATGGTAATCTCCACCCCCTCCCCCGGCCCTTAATGGTAGTTTCTCGTGCTGGACTTACAGATTTTCTATGTTGCAAAGATTTTCTTTGGAGGTGAATACTTTTATTTAAATAAAGCAGCTCCTAGATTGATTTGTTTCCTAATAATTGCATTCCTAATAATAGTTTCTTTTCTCTCCTTATTATAGAAACAACATAAACTCATTTATTTAAATCTTATGTTTAATGATATTGGGCCCGAAGGTGGAGAATTGATTGCTAAAGCACTACATGTAAGCATTTAAATACCTTAAACCAACATTTTCTTTGGGAATTTTAACTTCTGATAGCTTGTAATCAACATAATAAAATATCACTGTGAACTTACATTATTATGCAAATGTGTACTTTTATTGCACTTCGATGTATTAAAATGTAATATTACAAGCACTTTTGAACTCAGTTTTAAAAAAATGATTATTTATTTTGAGAGAGTGAGCGAGCAGGGGAGGGACAAAGAGAAAGGGAAAGAGAATCCCAAGCAGGCTCCACATTGCCAGCATAGAGCCCGGTGTGGGGATCAAACCCATGAACCGTGAGATCATGACCTGAGCCAAAACCAAGAATCAGACACTTAACTGACTGAGCCACCCAGGTACCCCTAAAAATAAACAGCTCTATTGAGGTATAATTCACATACAGAAAATTTTACTTTTTTCCATAAAAATTTACCTTTAAGGTGTTCAGCTCTGTGGGTCTTTGTATATTCAGAATTGTGCAACCATCACTGCCTATTTTTAGAACTTTTCATCCCCCAAAGATGCCGCAAAGCCATTAGCAACCCTTCTCCATGCTTCTTTCACTCCCCAGTGAGTGTTCATCCATATTGTAACACACTTCATTCCTTCTTATTGCCTAATAATATTCCATGGTTTGGATATATCCTATTTTCTTCATCTATCAGTTAAAGGACATTTGGGTTTCCACTTTTTGTCTATAATAATGCTATAATAATGTGAATTATATATAATAATGTGAATATTTGCACATTTTTGTGTGCATAGGTTTTCCATTTTCTTGGGTATATACCTAGGAGTGAAACTGCTAGATCATTTGGTAATGGTGTTCAACATCTTGAGAAACTGCCAAACTGTTTTCCAAAGTGGCTGTCCCTTTTTATGATTCCACCAGCAATGTGGAGTGTTTTAATTTCTCTACATCCTCACCAGCACTTGTTACGGTCTTGATTTTAGCCATCCTGGTGGATATGAAGAGGTTTTGTGGTTTTGATTCGCATTTCCCTCATAAATAATGATGTTGAGCATCTTTGCATGTGCCATTCTTTGGAGAAACGTCTATTCGGTGCCCATTTTTAAATGGTTTGTCTTTTTAAACTGTGAGAGTTCTTTACATGTTCTGGATGTAAGTCCCTTATCAGATACATGAGTTGCAAATGTTTTCTCTCATTCTGTAGTTTAGGTTGCCTTTTCACTTCCTTAATGGTGTCTGTCCTTTGAAGCACAAAATTATTTAATTTTGATAAAGTTCGATTTATTTTTTCTTTTGTTGTTTGTGCTTTTGTTGTTATATCTAAGAAAGCTTTGCTTAACTCGAAGTCATGAAGATTTACACTTGCGTATTCTTCTAACAGTTTTGTTTTAGCTCTTTCATTTAGTTATTTGATCCATCTTGAGTCAATTTTTGTATATGATGTGAGGTGGGAGTCTAACCTCATTCTTCTGCATGTGGATATCCAGTTGTCCCAATACTATTTAAGACTGTTCTTCCCCATTAATTTTCTCGATCGATTATAAATGGCTTATTTCTTATTTCTCTATTCTTCATTCTATTAACCTGTATTTTGATCCTTATGCCAGTCCCACACTATCTTGATTACTGTAGTTTGTAGCCAGTTCTGAAGTCAAGAAGCATGGGTCCTTTCTGTTTCAAGATGTGCTGGTCCCTTGCATTTCCGTATGAAATTTAAGACCAGTTTATCAAGTTCTGCAAGAAAAACAAGGATTTTTGAGAGGAATTGCTTTCAGTCTTTAGATCAGTTTGGGGAGTATTGCCATCTTAACAGTATTAAGTCTTCTGATCCACGAACATGGGAAGGGTTTCCATTTATTTAGGTTTTTCATTTCCTTCAACAGTGCTTTGTTTTTAACGTACAAGTCTTGCTTTTGCTAAATTTATTCCTAACGTTTTATTCTTTTTGATGCTATTGTAAATGGGATAACCTTAATTTCAGTTTTGGGTTGTTCATTGCTAGTGTGTAGAAATACGATTAAAAAAAATACACACACACACACACACACACACACAATTGGTCTTTTGCCCTGCAGTCTCACTGAACTCACTAGTTCTAACAGCTTTTTTGGTGGATTCCTTTGGATTTTCCATAAATAAGATCACATTATATGCAGAGATGGTTTTACTTCTTTTCCAATCTGGATGCCTTTTTTGTTTCTTTTCCTTGCCTAATTGCTTGGTCTAGAATCTCCAGTACAATATTAAATAGAAGTGTTAACAGTAGACATCATTGCCTTCTTCCTGCTCTTAAGGGGTTTGGATTAACTTTAACTATTTGCACTTACATGTCTTCTGATATTTACTCATCAGCATATTGAAATGTCTGTAGTTTTATTTGTGAAAGAATTATCAAAAGAGTGGAATAAGAGGAGTTAAACTTTGCAAATGTTTGAGAAATTATATTCCTTTAGAAGTGATACAGGGAGAATATGGAATGAGTACTTAATGGGTATAGTGTCTCCTTTTGAGGAGGTAATAAAAATACTTTGGAACTAGCTATGTGATGGCCGTATAACACTGTGAATTTATTAAAAGCCAGTGAATTGTACACTTTAAAATGGTTAACTTTGGGTTATGTGAATTTCACCTCAAAAAAAAAAAAGTGGCATAATTCTGTTAGAAAACAAACTTATAGATTTCCCAGTGAAAGGAAAATTTATTAAAATCTGCTTCATTTACTGGGCATTTTTGGGCATCTGTTTCCTGGGCATTCTCTCCACTAAAAAATTAAGCTAGATTTTTATGAGTAGCTGAATGGTACCTTTAAGGAGTGTATCCTCTTCTGTCTTCATGAAAAACTGATGAGTCTACAAATAGTAATATAGTCTCCTAACTCATGTAATCAAACAAGAATTCTGTGGACTAAAATTTAACGAAGTTTTGGTTCTTTTCCTTTTCAGAAGAATACAACTCTGAAATACCTAAGAATGACTGGAAACAAGATTGAAAATAAAGGTGGAATGTTTTTTGCTGCAATGCTGCAAATTAATTCATCCTTAGAAAAATTAGATCTGGGTGACTGTGATCTGGTGAGTAAAATGGTTATAAGAAATATCGCCTAGGTACTGCGTCATTCTCCCTGGAAACCAGGATAGGTAATTGTTAGACCAGCTAAATGACCATCTTAGGAATGATTAAGCTTTCCCCTAATATCAGAGAAAAAGGTGGTTTTTTTTATACTATTAGGCATAATAGTGCTATTAATAAAATCAGATTGTATTTATTATAGAGGAATACTTAGAATAAAATTCTTCCTAAGCTTCCATCTATAACCCTTCTTAACCTATATGGGATCTTTTGAGAAAAAGATTGTGGTGTTTTCTGTTGTTATTGTTGTTTCTTATTTAAAAAATGCTACTTCATTAGAAAGCTTATATTCCAGTTGGGAAAACATCAATAAAGAGAAAAGTGCTACAAAGATTGCCAAGTAGGAGGTAATCTTCAGGTTAGGGTAGTTTCTAATATCTGAGGAGGTAACACTTGGTCATGAAGGATGAGGAAAAACTGCCTTGGAAAGCATCCATGGCAGAACATTCAAGGCAGGGGTCCAACACATACAGACTCTAAGATAGTGCTGCCCCAAGTGTTGTATGGGTGGCATTACTAATACAGACTGAGGCGATTTTAATACTCATGTATTTATTTTTACAGATGCTTATTTTGAGGAATTTACTTATTTTAAGGTTTTCCATTTATAGTAGTGAGTTTTAAAATAAGATGGAGAAAGTGAATTGATTCAATGGAAAACTATTAAGTAAATAATAAAACTGACACCCAAATATAGCAAAAATCATGAGAAGTACATGAGTAACGAAATACTGACTCCGCGGGTTTTAAGAACTCAAAAGCCAGAGTGGATGAGGGAGTTAAGAGTATCTCAAAATGAAGGCGGAGGTTTGCAGAGGCCAGATCCAGCAATGTTGTATGGGTTGCGGGTCATACATCAGGGGAAGAGGGGATTGTTATAAATGTGTGTCATGGAAAGGCTTTGAGAAGTGATGTTATCTGATTGGTCCTTTAAAAAGATCTCTGGTTTCTTTGTTGGGGAATTAGAGAGTGACAGAGGAAGCTCACAGACCATTTAGGAAGTTACTACAGTAGTCCAGGTGACAATAAGGACTGGGGTTGGGGTGGTGGCACCCAGATGGGCTAATTGAGACATCTTTTGGAGACAGAATCTCTTAAGACTTACTGATTAATTGGATGGGAGGGTGAGTGGAGTGGCGGAGTGCGAGGAAGCCCAGGTTTTCTGGTGTAACACCTGGGTGTGGTCGGTGGTGTCCATCACAGAAATGGGGAAGAATTAGGCCCTTCCAAAAAGGTAAAGAGGGAGGCCTGTGGAAGCTGTGAAAAATGGATTAGTAAATCTTTGCCACCACTCACACACACTGAGGGTTCAAGTATGCATAACACTTGTACCGTGTTCTACACTATGTTCTCAGTAGTGCAGAGTGCTAGCTGGGACCCACGCGTGTATCTGTGTATCTGAGGTCTGTCTGCAACACACAGTACCTTGAGGACTTAGGAGCAAACCTGGAGGTAAACATCCTAGGAAATGGACTGTGAAACTTTCAGAACTCCCCATCATGTTACAGATTTTAGGCCAGGGAGAAAAGAACACAGTGATCATTCATTTCTGAATTTGACCACACAAGGTTTACAATTCAAAATACAATTTATTTAACTGAATCCAGGTTACTGATTTTGAAATAGGGATGTTAAATATGTTGTCAGTTTCCTTAATGAATTTATTGTTTTTAGGGAATGCAAAGTGTGATAGCATTTGCTACAGTCCTAACTCAAAACCAAACAATTAAGGGAATAAACCTAAACCGACCTATACTGTATGGTGAACAGGTATGTATTCAAAGTGATGACAGCTAATATTATATGTGAATAAAACGAAGGTACTATTTATTGAAGGTTATGTCAAGGTTCATGAATGCATTATATTTTTAGAATTAACTGCATTTACAAACAAAAGCTTACTTGAAGAAAAATTGAGTCATGATTTTAGATGTTGCTTATTTAAGCAGTAAACATGTCTTTTTTTTTTTCTTGTAAACTCAGATTAACAGTGAGTAAACCTGTAGAGAGGCAAAGTAGTTTAGACAAAAACAAATGATTAAAGTTTTATTTTTTTTTTAATTTTTTTAATGTTTATTTTTGAGAGAGAGAGAACAAGTGGGGGAGGGGCAGGGAGAGAGGCAGGGAGAGAGGAAGACACACAATCCAAAGCAGGTTCCAGGCTCTGAGCTGTCAGCACAGAGCCCCATGTGTGGTCTCACCACAAACCGTGAGATCATGACCTAAGCTGAAGTCAGATGCTTAACCTACTGAGCCACCCAGGTGCCCCCAAATGATTCAAGTTTTAAAGGCTGGATTATAAAAGCTCAGTGTAAATTGTTTTGTTGTCTGTTGTATTGGTATCATTAAACCACTTTTGAAATTATGAGTAATAATGGCAGAATGTGAGTGAATAGCAGCCTGGGAAGTCTGGACTTGATCCTATAGGTAAGCTACCTACTGGAGACAAGATGAGGGAAAACATGGTACCTGCTGTCAAGGCTTCTCCTTATTCCTTTAACATTCTTTTAGAAGTGGCAGAGAAGGTTCTCAGATTGAGGATGTGACATTTGAAGGCTAAATCAAAATTTTCTGGATTAAAGCCTCTAAGAAATAAGTGTGTTAAACTATATGAAATCACATCAGAAGCACGATTCCTCTTGTGTGTTGAGTGATGTCGTCATTCCCAAATCTGAGAGTTATGAAAAGCCCAAAGGCCTTTCTCAGGTCCAAGCCCTTGCTCTCAGCCTGGTGCTGAGAGTTTAGCCAGTCAGGTAAACTCTAGCCTGCTTTCTATCCCTCTCTAAGGCAGCCACCACCTTCTCTCTCCCTGTGAGCACTAGTTTCTTCAGTGGCTGTGGAGTAGAATCCTCATGTGCTTCCTCATACTGTGCTGTTCCCAAACATAAGCCTGCAAACCTGTTCCATTTAATGAATTCCATTTATCTGAGGAGCTTGGAAAGATACTGATGCCAGGCATCATCTTAGGCAAATTGTCAAACTCAGCGAATTGACCTAAAAACTCTTTACTATTTCTGGTTCTAGTTCCGTCCCTTAATAAGGGTGGTCACTCGACCGAATTTCTTGACCTAAAAAAAAAATGCAAAGCATAAAACACAAATATGTATCATGTCCTCTGTTTCAGGCACCATGCAGAGCAGTATTTGGCCCCATAAGTGATCAGTTTGCATTTGTTAAGATCCTAAACTATAGCTTCCTTTGGGTGTATCTATTTCAGTGTCAGCAATAATTTAAATAAGATACAGGATTACAGAACACTGAATAATAATAAATGCTTTGCAGTGTTCTATAGAACACTTATTTGGGGCCACGTATTTTGTTAATTTAATTCTGTGAGGGAAGTAGAATTTTATCTGTTTTACAGGAAAGGAAACTGAGACTCAGCTAGATGAAATAATTTGCTCAAAGTCATACAGCTAGTATAATGCAAGTATCTGGACAGTTTTAAGGGTATTTTGAGAGCAAGAGAGCGCACGCAAACAGGGAAGGGGTAGAGAGAGAGGGAGAGAGAGATCCCAAGCGGGTTCTGCACTGTATGCAGAGAGCCCGTTGTGGGGCTTGAACTCATGAACCATAAGATCGTGACCTGAGCTGAAATCAAGAGTCAGACGCTTTATCGACTGAGCCACCCAGGCACCCCTGGACAGTTTTATTATAAAGCTCATATACTTTTATTATAAAACTCATGTACTATCTGCTATTGCCACGTGGTCTTGTTTAACTTTTAAACTTTTTCTCAAAGTAGGTTTTTCTCAGAGTATTATGTAGAAGTACGTAATTTGAGCATAGTTATCCATGTTTGTATTCAGCATTTCCAGTGACTGTAAAACTTCTTATAAATACAGCAATCAAGCAAGAGAACTTCTTACCATAAAATACTCTGACCCATTCATTTCAAGACTCTGACTCTTAAAAATTTAAAGTGCTTGGTATTCAAATCCTCATTGAGGCTATTTACCTTTTGCCTGGAAGCAGCTAGATTTTGGAATTAAAAATAAGTCTTCCAGTGACTAGAAGAGTAAAACGTATTTAGAAATTTGGGATGATTATAAAAGGGAAGAACTAGATATCACAGGATTAATGAGTGTTTTTAAATAGAAACAACATTGGGAAATGTGTATTTTGTCTAAAGACTATGAAGAGTAGGAATCAAGAGAAAAGTTCAGGAACATATGGAGGGTGTAAGAAAAATTTAGAGACTGAGAGGACAACAATAAGGGGGCTTAACATGCTCAATACGTCATGGGACCAATTTTTTTTTTTTTTCCACCTGGAATGATTGTTTAGGATTATGCCTTTTTAAAACCAGCCTCTTTTACTTTACATCACTTAGTCACTGTACCTTGCAAGTGCCTACTGTCTATTTTTAAAATAAGGTATCATTTGTGGCAAAAATGATTTTTCTTAAAAGCCAAGCCAAAACAAATGAAAATTACAGACTAATAGTCTTGATATTTTCTTTAAAGCTAATTTAAATAACTTAGCATATGTTTGGAATAAACAGGTACAGCTTCAAAATTGTATTTTAGAAAAAGATTTTACCTATTTTTAGGAAGAGCCCACAGTTCATCTAGGCCACATGTTGAAAGAAAATCACTGCCTTGTTGCACTACACATGTGTAAGCATAATATGAAAAACTGTGGAATAAAACAATTATGCGATGCACTGTATCTGAATAGAAGCCTACGCTATCTTGATGTGAGCTGGTAAGTGATAATACATTAATCCAGAAGTCCTGGAAATAATCTATGTAAACATTTACAGTACATAGGATACGCCATTAGATACTAATTCCAAAGATCAGAAAATGCAACCATTGTTGTCACCTTTTTATCCTAAGTCTTAGTATTTAGCTTGTACTGATATTGTATATCCTACAATGTGAATGAGCAATTTAATCATGAGTAATCCAGAATGAAAGTAAGATTTTATAGCAAATTTCATTAACTTTTTGGGAAATTGAGTGATTAAAATCTTTTAGTGAATGAGAAAGTACTGTTCTATATAACAATTCTGAGGCCTGTTAATCTCTATGAATAAAAGAAGAATACTTCATATTTTCAAATGTAACACGTATTTTTCCTTTCCCAGCAATAAAATAACTCGTGATGGAATGGTGTGTTTGGCTGACGTACTGAAAAGCAATACTACTCTGGAAGTAATAGATCTTTCTTTTAACAGAATAGAAGATGTAGGAGCAAAGTATCTCAGTGAAACTCTTGCTTCACACAACAGGAGTCTTAAAGCGTTAGTATCACTTTATTTAATCAAAATAACAAAAATTTAAACCTTTAAAACACTAACCTCAAGCCCTTTAACTCAAGATGCATGATGAAATATAAAAATAGTTTCTAAACTGACATATTAAACATTTCAATTTCTTTTTCAAAAGTAATGTCTATTTTTTTTTTTTTAATGTTTATTTTTGAGAGAGAGAGAGACACACACACAGAGTGTGAGCAGGGGAGGGGGCAGAGGGAGAGGGAGACACAAATCTGAAGCAGGCTCCAGGCTCTGAGCTGTTAGCACAGAGTCTGACGTGGGGCTCAAACTCACGAACCATGAGATCATGATCTGAGCCGAAGTCGGCCACTTAACCGACTGAGCCACCCAGGCACCTCCAAAAGTAATATTAAAAATTATATTGATTCTACTTATGATTGATTTAAGACTGAGAGAATTCTTACTGCCTATAGTATTTACCCTGACTTCTATAGAAAAATCACAATCATTCAATATGACCAAGACTTAAAAATAATCAAAGAAAATACTACTTGGATGACTTAATCCTGAAGGGCATATTTGTAATCCACCCCAAACATTTACTGAATGATATAAAACAGCCTATTGATTTCTAAAATGTAGGTAGCTCTACTAGGTACATGAAACATCCAATTAGAGAACTAAGTTTCTTGGATTTTAGGATTACATCAGACGCTGAAGAATAATGCCAAGATTTTACAGCATAAAATTCAACAAGGGTGCCTGGGTGGCTCAGTGGGTTAAGTGACCAACTTTGGCTCAGGTCATGATGTCAGGCTTTGTGAGTTCGAGCCCTGCATCGAGCTCTCTGCTGTAAGTGCAGAGCCTACTTCGGATCCTCTATCTCCCCCTCTCTTAAAATAACAAACTTAGAAAGAAATGTAATAAATGTTGTTGGCTAACTTATGCATCTTCTTTGTGAAAGTATTTACTGGTTTCCAGGGTTATTACTTCTTGTTTCTCCCTAGGTTGTCAGTAGTGAACAACAACATAAAGGGAGAAGGACTTGTTGCACTTTCACAGTCCATGAAAACAAACCCCATACTCTCTAATGTCTACATTTGGGGAAACAAATTTGATGAAGCTACATGTGTGGTATGTTTTGGTTTTTTTTCTTTCTTCTTCACTGAAGGCTTTTTCTGGGGTCTTCTCTATAACATCAGACATTTACAGGTGGCCTTAGAAATGATTATAACATATTGGGGCACCTGGGTGGCTCAGTGGGTTAAGCGTCTGACTCTTGACTTCAGCTCAGGTCATGATCTCATGTTTGTTGAGTTGGAGCCCTGTGTCAGGCTCTGCACTGCCAGAGTTGAGCCTGCTTGGGATTCTCTCTCTCCCTCTCTCCCTCTCCTTCCCCTGCTCACTTGCTTGGTCTCTCTCTCTCTCTCAAAAATAAATATTAAAAGAATGATTACAAAATATAGTAAGACACTGCAGTTCTGATACATTTAAAAATAAACCCTAAAAATGACTGGAAAGTTCTGTGGTTGAAATAGCAAAATATCTCAAATACTACATATTAATATAAAGATCAATGAATGACACAGTCCCAACTCCTCCAAAGTTAAAACATTTTAAAAATCACAATTGTTGATTTATTCTAAATTTGATGCAGCACAATCTCTAATCTGCTGCCCAATAATTAAACCAAGACATGGTTTTGGAGACCTACAGTACTTTTAACTGCTGCTTATGCAAATACAGCCCTTGATACTACTTTCAAAACAAAAAGCATAGTAACAAATAATTTTGATTTGGAAAGAAGATGCTAAAAATCTCAATTTGCAAAAAGGCTATCCAAAACTACCACCAAAACGAGTAATAAAACATACTATTTAAATCTTGATTTTAGAAAAACATATTCTACACACTAGAAACTAAGGTGAGCTTGGAATAAAGCAGAAAGCAACTGAAGTTTTCTTTTACTGTCTACATTTCTGCCTATCTCTGTACACAATCTTACTGACAAGCCAGCTTAACATGTTTGTGTGATCTTACATACATACCAATGATCCATGAGGTAAACAAAGAAAATTCTACAATGAAAAAAGAATGGGGCTACCAGCCAGGCCACCGTCTAATAATATGGAAATGGTCTCTTAGCCTCAGACTATAAATGAGCTTCAGGGAGTTTATGAACTCCAGAGAGTTGGATGCCAAAATCTGATTATTTTTCTGAGAAATGGGTCCCTGGCCATCAAATTTTCAAGGGCATATACAACTCCTTATGTCCCTCATTTAAGATCCCCTGTAGGAATTTTGACCATGGGACCTTTTGGCCCACAAAATCAGTAACACTGAGAATTGTTAACTCTGGAAGTCATAAAATGATAAATACCTTAAAGCTTAGAAATAAATTTTGCAAGATTCTAATTTCATTGTGAAATTAAGTGAACAAAAATCTGTATGTGGAAAATAATAAAATTCAGTAATTTACTCAAAATATTTTAAACTGAAAATCAGTACAGCTAACTTGAATATAGAAATTTAATTACGATAAATGAACAACCTATTTTATTAATGATAGTTTGTTCTTTTCTTAAAAATCACAGGCATATTCAGACTTAATTCAAACAGGCCGTCTAAAACCAGACAATACAGATGTGGAGCCATTTGTGGTGGATGGACATGTGTATCTTGCAGAAGTCTCCAATGGCCTTAAAAAGCATTATTACTGGAGGCCAACTTACGGAGAAGTTTGCAGTCAGTCATCTAATGCAGGTTCTATTCTTGTACCAGTAGGTCCAGATCTATGAAAAACAAGCTCTGAAATAATTTTCACATATTTGCCTTATGTTAATATTTTATGGCCTACTACAGTTTTCATTCATAAATTAGAACAAGCTACTTCTTGAAATGTGTAAAAGATATATTAAACTTTGTTTAACTGTCCATTGTGGAAAAACTGAGTAATATAATTTTTTAGAAGAAATTTTACAGGAAAGCAAAGATGGTGGAGGAGAACCCTGAATTCACCTCATCCCACGGACATATCAAGGCAACTGCTCCACTCTGCAAACAACCTGAAGCCTGGCAGAACAGATCTTCCACAGCTAAACCCCTGGAGTGACTAGCCACAAAGGGGAAGGACATCACAGGCAAGGAGAAGCGACCCCACACTGGACACCAATGGCCCTGGGGACTTGCACTGGGAAGACCAGTCTCCATACTGTCTGGTTTTGAACATCAGTGGGGCTTAACTCCAGGAGAGCTGGAGGGCTATAGGAAACCAAGGCTCCACCCTCTAAAAACCAATACACTAAATAACTAAAAAGCAGTTTGAAAAGTGCCTGGGGTATATGTGAGGGAGATTTGTTGCCGCATTTGAGGATGTATACAGGAGGGGCAGGAATCTACAGGAAATCTAGTAGCTTTCTCCAGGAAGGAAAGTGCTGGTGCCTGCCAATTTTCCTGCCCCCTCCCAGCCTAGACAGCCGAACACTTATGGAAGCCAGTTCTGACATTCTCAACCTACCTTCCTAGCATGGTGTGCCCTGCCCTCTCCAAACTGCCCATGCCAGCGGGCACCCCTCTAAAGCAACTCTTGCTCTGGAGAGGAGGGAGCTAACCCCACACACCAGTGCGCCTGCAGTTGCTGTAGCTGCACTTCTCAGCTAGCTATAGAGGTTTGAGAAAGCCCTACCCGTCGATGTGTCTGCAGCAGTCACAGAGGCTCACTATAGACAGCTGGGCTACAGGCTAGCCCTACCAGCAAACTCACAGCTGCTACAACCAGGTCTCAGAGCCAGCCACATAGGAAGCAAGCCCAACCCACCAGTAAGCCCACAGCAAGCAAAGCAGATCACTGCAGATAGGCTGTCCACACGCTGTAGAGGCTGAAGCAGGGCTTATTAGCCGTGCAGGGGATAAGCGCTGCCCACCAGTGTATCCTCAACACTAGAGGATGATCACTGTAGTCAGCTGGGTAGAGGGCTAGCATCACCAACCAGCATGCCGGCATTAGTCACATATCAACCACAACAGGTTCTGGTGACCAGGGAGGACTGTGCTACAGGGAACCATAGGACCCTTTCTACACAAGGACACTACTTTCTAGACCTAAGGAGCTGACCTAATTAATTCACAGAAACAGACAAGATGAGGAGACAGGAATAGGTCTCAAATGAAAGAAGGCAAAACCACAAAAGAGCTAATGAAACAGGTAAGCAATATGCCTGATAAGGAGTTCAAGGTAATGGCCATAAAGATACCAGACTTGAGAGAAGAATGGATGAACTCAGGGAGAACTTCAACACAGAGATATAAAATTTAAAAACTAGTCAGATAGAGAATAACTAAAATAAAAAAATGGGCTACAGGAAATCAGTGGATTAGAGGATACAGATCTGATCAGTGATCTGGAAGACAGGATAATGGAAAACACCCAAGCTGAACAGCAAAAAGAAAAAGTAATACATGAGAATAAGTTAAGGGACCTCTCTGTGATCTATCAAGTGTATGAACATTTGCATTATAGGGGGTTCCAGAAGGAGACGAGAGAAGGGGAACAGAAAACGTATTTGAAGAAATAACAACTGAAAACTACCTTAACCTGGGGAAGGAAACGGACATCCAGGTGCAAAAAGCAAAGAGAGCCTTACAGGGAAACCAAGGACATATAATTAAAATGGCAATACATATAATTATGTATAATTATATGTATATAATACACATCAAGACATATAATTAAAATGACAAAAATTAAAAAGTGAACCCTAAAAGCAATAGAAAAGCAAACTTACATACATGGGAAACCCCATAAGGTTATCAGCTCATTTTCAGCAGAAACTCTACAGGCCAAAAGGGAGTGGCATAAAGTGCTGAAAGAAAAAACAAAACAACAAAATCCCCTGCAACCAAGACTACTCTATTCAGCAAAATTATCACTCAGAATTGAAGTAGAGACAGTATCCCAGACAAAAGTTAGAGTTCATCACTACTAAACTAGCTTTACAAGAAATGTTAATGGAAATTCTGTAAACAGAAAGAGAAGGCCACAACCAGAAGAAAACTGAGAGGAGAAAATTTCACAGTACAAGCAAATATATAGTTAAGTTAGTAGATCAATCACTTATAGCTATAAAAATTAGTCAAGGGATACACAAAAAGAGGCAGAATATGATATATACATAAAACATGGAAGTGGTAATAAAAATTGCATCAGAAGAATAAAATACCAGGGTGGCTGGCTCAGTTGGAAGAGCATATGACTCTTGATCTCAGGGTTGTGAATTTAAGCCCCACATTCAGTGTAAATACTTAAGAAAAAAAGAAAAAACTTACGGGGCACCTGGGTGGCTCAGTTAAGTGTCCAACTCTTGATTTCGGCTCAGGTCATGATTTCTTGGTTTGTGAATTTGAACCCTCCATCAGGCTCTATGATGTGTCTCCCTCTCCCTCTCTGCCCTTCCCTGATTGCTATCTTTCTCTCACAATAAATAAAAATAAACTTCAAAGAAAGAAAAGAATAAAATACTTACGAATAAATTTAACCAAGAAGGTGAAGAGCTTGTACTCTGAAAACTGTAAGCTATTGATGAGGGACACCTGGCTGGCTCAAGATCAAGAGCATGTGACTCTTGATCTTAGGGTCATGATTTCAAGTCCCACATTGGGTATAGAGCTTATTTTTAAAAAATAATAAAGGTGGAGTGCCTAGGTGGCTCAGTCAGGTAAGTGTCTGACTCTTGATTTTGGCTCAGGTCATGATCTCACAGTTCAAGAGTTTGAGCCCCATGTCAGGCTCTGCACTGACAGAGTGGAACCTGCTTGGGATCCTCTCCTTCCCTCTGTCTCTGCCCTTCCCCTGCTCACTTGCTCGCTCTCTCTCAAAATAAATATTTTTTTTTTTAAAAAGGTTAAAAAAAAGACATTGATGAAAGAAACTGAGGATGATATAAACAAATGGAAAGATATTCCATGCTCATGGATTGGAAGACTTGATATTGTTAAAATGTCCATACAATGCAATCCCTAAAATAATACCAATAACATGTTTCACAGAACTAGAACAAAAAATCTTAAAATTTGTATGGAACCTCATAAGACCCTGAATAGCCAAAGCAATCTTGAGAAAGAACAAAGCTGGAGATATCACAATCTAAGATTTCAAACTATACTACAAAGCTGTAATAACCAAACAGTACGGTACAGGCACAAAAACTGATACATAGATCAACAGAACAGAATTGAGAGCTCAGAAAAAGACCCATGCTTATATGGTTAATTATTCCATGACAAAAGAGACCAGAGTACATAATGGAGAAAAGACAGTCTCTTCAATAAATGGTGCTGGGAGAACAGGACCACTTCCTTATCATAGACAAAATTAAACTCAAAATGGATTAAAAACCTAAACATAAGAGACCTGAAACCACAAAACTCCTAAAAGAAAACATAGGCTGGAATCTCTTGGACATGAACCTTAGCGTTTTCCTGGATATATCTCCCAGGCAAGGGAAACAAAAGCAAAAATAAACAGCTAGGACTACATCAAACTTAAAAAGCTTATGCACAGTGAGGGAAAGCATCAACAAAACAAAAAAGCAACCTACCAAATGGGAGAAGATACTTGCTAGTTGCATATATGATAAAAAGTTAATATCCAAAATACATGAAGAACTACAATTCAACACCAAAACCCCCAAATAATCCAATTATTATTCAGGTGCAGAGGACCTGAATGGACATTTTTTTCAAAGAAGACATAAAGATGGCCAAAAGACACATAAGATGGCCAACAGACACATGAAAAAATGCTCAACATCATTAGTTATCAGGGAAATGAAAATCAAAACCACAATTATATCACCTCACATATGTCAGAATGGCTAGTACCAAAAAAAAGCCGAGATAAGTGTTGGAGAAAAGGGAACCTTTATGAACTGGTGGGAATGTAAACTGGTACTACCACTATGAAAAAGAGTATGGAGATTCCTCAAAAAAAACTAAAAATACAACTACCATATGATCTAGTATTTCCATTTCTAGGTATTTACCAAAAAAACCCCAAAACCATGAATTTGAAAAGATATGCACCCCTATGTTTATAGCAGCTTTATTTACAGTACCCAAGATATGGAAGCAACTTAGGTGTCCACTGATCGGCGAATGGATAAGGATGCAGTGTACATATATACAATGGAATATTACTCAACCAAAAGAATGAAATCTTGCCACTGGCAACATCAGTGGACCTAAAGGTTATGTATGCTAAGTGAGGTAAGTCAGACAGAGAAAGACAAATAACCTATGCTTTCACTTATATGTGGAGTCAAAAACAAATGAACAAAGAAACAAGAACAAAAACAGACTCACAGACAACAAACCAGTGGTTGTTGGAGGGGAGGGAGATGAAAGGACAGACAAAATAAAGGGATTAACGAGGTACAAACTTCCAAACTTATTAAATAAGTCAGGGGAACCTGAGTGGCTCCGACTGACTCTTGGTTTCAGACTGACTCTTGGTTTCAGCTCAGGTCAAAATCTCACATTTTGTGGGTTCGAACCCCGCACTGGGCTCTGTGCTGACAGCGTGGAGCCTACTTGGGATTCTCTCTCTCCCTCTGCCCTTCCCCTGCTCATGATCTCTCTCAAAATAAATATTCAAGTCATTAGAATGAAAAGTACAGCATAGAGAACATAGTAATATAATAACACTGTATAGTAACAGATGGTAACTAAGCTTACCATAGTGAACATTTTGTATATAATTGTTGAATCACTATGTTGTACCCCTGAAACTAATGTCACCTATACATCAAAAAAAAAAAAAAAAAAAAAAGGACTGGGGGAAAAAAGGAATAGAGACTAAAATTTTAACCATGTGGAAAAAAAAAATTAAGGAATTAAATTTGTTTTTAAAAAGAAAATATCATTAAGTAGTAAAAATAGCATAAAAAAGAAGACGTCATTATTAGGTATCCTAACTGAAAGTTGTCATGAGGTTGTAAAACGGGTTCAGGTGGCAGGCTGTCAGGGAATTTCAGGAGGTTCAGAAGTTGAAAAAGTATTTTATGTATCTTATTTAGGTATTATGGGTATTGACAGAATCTCACAAATATAAGCAAATATATTATAAACATACACGTTACAAATACATATAAGTGGATGCTTTCCAAACAAGTCAGTGATGCCAGTGAAATTTTTAAGATCGTTCTTTTTTAGAAGATGCCAGTAACATTTTTTAAAGAGCTGTTATTTTTATTTTAAAAAAATGTTTATGTATTTGATGGGGCGCCTGGGTGGCTCAGTCGGTTAAGCGTCCAACTTTGGCTCAGGTCATGATCTCGCAGTTTGTGAGTTCAAGCCCCGCACTGGGGTCTGTGCTAACAGCTCAGAGCCTGCAGTCTGCTTCAGAATCTGTATCTCCCCCTCTATCTACCCTTCCCATGCTCATGCTCTCTCAATAATAAATAAATGTTAAAAAAAATTAAAAATGTTTATGTATTGGAGAGAGGGAAAGAGAGAGCACAAGCGGGGGAGAGGCAGAGAGAGAGAGAGAGAGAGAGCGAGCGCAAGAGACAGAAAGAGACAGAGAGAGAGAAAGACAGAGAGAGAATCCCAGACTCCACACTCAGTGCATGTCTGACATGGGGCTTGATCTCACGACTGGGAGATCATGACCTGAGCTGAAATCAAGAGTAGGATGCTTAACGGAGCTACCCAGGTGCTCCAACATTTTTTTTATTTAAGAATTTTTTAAGTATTTTTTGAGAGACAGAACATGCACGAGTTGGGAAGGGTAGAGGGAGAGAGAGAATCTTAAGCAGGCTCCATGCCCAGCTCAGAGGCCCACTGGGGCTCAATCTCAGGACCATGAGATCATGACAGGAGCTGAAATCAAGAGTCAGATGCTTAACCTACTGAGCCACCCAGGCGCCAGAAGATGCCAGTAACATTTTAATGATTTGATTGCAAATAATTACTGTTGTCTATGGCCAATCTTGTTTTCAAATTAAGATTCCTATAAGGATGGGGTGCCTGAATGGCTCAGGTGCGGAGACTGCTTAGGATTCTTCCTCTCTCCCTGATGAACATGGATGCAAAAATCCTCAGCAAGATAGTGGCCAACCGGATCCAACAATAATTAAAAGAATTATTCACCACGACCAAGTGGGATTTATACTTGGGATGCAGGGTGGTTCAATATCAGCAAAACAATCTATGTGATTCATCACATCAATGAAACAAAGGACAAGAACCACATGATCCTCTCAATAGATGCAGAGAAAGCATCTGACAAAATACAGCATCCTTTTTGATAAAAACCCTCAAGAAAGTAGGGGTAGAAGGATCACACCTGAAGATCATAAAAGCCATATATGAAAGACCCACTGCTAATATCATCGTCAATGGGGAAATACTGAGCACCTTCCCCCTAAGGTCAGGAAGAAGACAGGGATGTCCACACTCGCCACTGCTATTCAACATAGTATTGGAAGTCTTAGCCTCAGCAATCAGACAACACAAAGGAATAAAAGAGATCCAAATCAGCCAGGAGAAAGTCAAACTTTCACTCTTCACAGATGACATGATATTCTATATGGGGAACCCAAAAGATTTCAAAAAACTGCTAGAACTGATACATGAATTCAGCAAAGTCGCGGGATATAAAATCAATACATAGAAATCGGTTGCATTTCTATACACCAATAAAAAAGAACAGAAAGAAATCAAGGAATCAATCCCTTTACAACTGCACCAAAAACCATAAAATACCTAGGAATAAACCTAACCAAAGAGGTAAAAAATCTATACACTGAAAACTGTAGAAAGCTTATGTATGAAATTAAAGAAGACACAAAATGGAAAAATATTCCATGCTCCTGGATAGGAAGAACACTGTTAAAATGTCAATACTACCCGATCTACATATCCAATACAATCCCTATCAAAATAACACCAGCATTCTTCACAGAGCCAGAACAAACAATCCTAAAATTTTTATGGAACCAGAAAAGACCCCAAATAGCCAAACCAATCTTGAAAAAGAAAACCAAAGCTGGAGGCATCATGTTCCCGGACTTCAAGACGTATTACAAAGCTGTAATCATCAAGACAATATGGTACTGGCACAAAAACAGACACTCAGGTCAATGAAACAGAATAAAGAACCCAGAAATGGACCCACAAATGGATGGCCAAATAATCTTTGACAAAGCAGGAAAGAATATCCAATGAAATAAAGGAAGTCTCTTCAGAAAATGGTGCTGGGAAAACTTGACAGCGACGTGCAGAAAAATGAACCTGGATCACCTTCTTACACCATACACAAAAATAAACTCAAAATGGACGAAAGGCCATGTAAGACAGGAAGCCATCAAAATCTTAGAGGGGAAAGCGGGCAAAAACCTCTTTGACCTCAGCCGCAGCAACTTCTGGAGACCTGACATGTCTCCAGAGGCAAGAGAAACAAAAGCAAAAATGAACTATTGGGACCTCATTAAAATAAAAAGCTGTGCACAGCAAAGGAAACAATCAGCAAAACTAAAAGGCAACCAACGGAATGGGAGAAGATATTTGCAAATGACACATCAGATAAAGGGTTAGTATCCAAAATCTATAAAGAACTTATCAAACTTAACACCCAAAAAACAAAGAATCCAGTGAAGAAATGGGCAAAATACATGAATAGACACTCCAAAGAAGAAAACCAGATGGCCGACACATGAAAGAATGCTCAACATCACTCATCATCAGGGAAATATCAAAACCACAATGAGATATCACCTCACACCTGTCAGAATGGCTAACATTAAGAACTTAAGCAACAACAGATGTTGGTGAGGATGCGGAGAAAGAGGATCTCTTTTGCATTGTTGGTGGCAATGCAAGCTGGTTGCAGCCACTCTGGAAAACAGTATGGAGGTTCCTCAAAAAACTAAAGATAGAACTACCCTATGACCTAGCAATTGCACTACTAGGCATTTATCCAAGGGATATAGGTGTGCTGTTTCAAAGGGACACATGTGCCCCCATGTTTATAGCAGCTCTATCAACAATAGTCAAAGTATGGAAAGAGCCCAAATGTCTGTCACCGGATGACTGGATAAAGAAGATGTGGTGTATATATGTATATGTATGTATGTATATGTATGTGTATACACACACACACACACACACACACACACACACACACACACGGAGTATTACTAGGCAATCAAAAAGAATGAAATCTTGCCATTTGCAACTACGTGGATGGAGCTGGTGAGCTAAGTGAAATTAGAGAAAGACAAATATCATATGACTTCACTCATATGAGGAATTTTAGATACTAAACAGATGAACATAAGGGAAGGGAAGCAAAAAGAATATAAAAACAGGTGCTGTTTTATAGAAAAACATAAGAGGCTCTTAAATATAAAGAGAGGATTACTGGAGGGGTTGTGGGAGGTGGGATGGGCTAAATGGGCAAGGGGCATTAAGGAATCTACTCCTGAAATCATTGTTGTACTATATGCTAACTTGGATGTAAATTAAACAATAAATAAATAAAGAAAGAAAGAAAGAAAGAAAGAAAAAGGGATTCTCCCTCTCTCTGCCCCTCCCTGGGTCATGCACACTTGTACACACTCTCTCTCAAAATAAATAAACGTTAAAAAAAAAGATTCCTATGATGAGGCAACTGACGCTATGATGCTTTGACCTACATACACAAATTTATTCACACATACCAAGAAGAGGCTGCTTCATCTGAATGATTTACTTGTCAAGCAAAGTGTGAAAAGACATGGACAGTTTTAAAAGGTTACTTTAAATTGAGCTGAGGTTCTGCAGTCTAAAAATACCACCTATCTCTAAATGTTGACAGCAAGGATGTGAAATCAAGGTGGTGGTCAGCTTTACAGATGTCAGAGTATTGGCCTTCACTTAAAGTATTGTTAATTCCTCAAATCGTAGCTGTATTTATTTTTAAAAATTAGCAATAAAAAACTCCCACCGATGTCCATTCCTTTAAACAAATAAGATGAATACCCCCTACTCAGTATTTAATGATTTTTGAAGTTTTATAGGTCTTTCCTTCTATTTAACACCTAATACCGCGTTCCTATACTCCCTGGGTGGGGGCAGGAGGGTGCGTACAGAGGATGATGGTGGTTATGTAAAGGGAAGAACATCTGAATAAACTGTATGAGGCATTATTTTCACTTAATGTTACGGAGTCATTGAGCCAGAAAAGACCTAAATGCCTTACCAAATCCATTCTCATGCTTTCAGAGATGAATTTGAATCATCCAGGACAGGACAGATGGTTGCTATCAGGCTGAGTCTGCGCTGAAAAATAAAATCTTAAAACATCTGGAATTGGTTGAAAAATACATAACAGTTCATGTTAATAACAATGTGTGAAATGGATTTCAAGGTTTTTTTTTTTTTTTAGATAAATATTATTTATATGTTGTATCATAGAAAACTACCACAATCTGGTAATGGAATTTTAGAAATAACATGACCTTCCATTGATGCAAAAATCACTTAAAGATCTGCAAATGTTTACAACGGAACAAAATTATACTGTATAGATTATAGAATTCTATAAATGACATTATGTATCCTGACGCTTAAACTGATTTTACTAGTTATTGACTTTACTTAATAGGTTTTATCAAACCTTACTTGGCAACATTCTCTTCTCTTCGTGTTCCAATCTTAGTTTATTTCCATTTTAAGATCTCTGCTATGCGGATATAAAGACTGGTTGTTTTTTTATAGAGTTAACATTATTACATGCTGAATAATCTAGAACTAAATATCTGTATCTAAAAGGCTATATATCTCGGGGCGCCTGGGTGGCTCAGTTGGTTAGGCCACTGACTTCAGCTCAGGTCATGATCTCACAGTTAGTGAGTTTGAGACCCAAGTTGGGCTATGTGCTGACAGCTCAGAGCCTGGAGCCTACTTCGGATTCTGTGTCTCCCCTCTCTCTACCCCTCCCCTGTTCATGCTCTATCTCTCAATAATAAATAAATGTTAAAAAAAATTAAAAATAAATAAAAATAAAAATAAAAAGCTGTATATCTCAGAAAAATCAAATGTTTTTGTATTGTTAAAAATGCAATAGAAAGTGAATAAAATTTTTTGTTTTTTAATCAAATTTGAAAAACTGCAGAATTCAGTGGATGCAATAAAACTAAGCTATGGGAAAACTTAGGAACATTTTAAACAACTGTCATTACATCTGTAAAACATTAAGCTAGTGAGGAAATTGCTCCCAGCAATTAGAGATCCAATAAATTCAGACTTGAGCAACAATTAATATGACAAACCTCATATACCTGAATGTCTGTCCAGAGAGTTACGTTCATTAAACTAGAGATGCTAAATCAGCATTTTTAAAATGTGGAGCATCAGAACACACTGGGGCAAATGTTAAAACTACAGATTCTTAGAGTGAGACCTACTGAATCAAATTTTCTGAGGACAGTCTGGGGAATCTGCATTTTTACAATCCAGGTCATCTTTAATCTATTAAAGTTTAAGAACCAATGCTCTGGTTTTCTCATTCTTCAGTTTTTTTAAATATGTACTTTTTTAAATGCAAAAGTACACAAATCTTAAGTGAAGAGATAAAGGAGTTACCACAATGCTAACCCACCTGTGTCAGCCACAACTTACATAAAGATAGTAAATACCACACGCTTCCCAGAAGTGCCTCCAACCTTCTTCCAACAGGCAACCACTTTCCTGATTTCTAACACCACAGTAACAGTTTTGCCTATTTCTGAATTTTATAGAAACGGAATCGTATACCCTTTGTGTCTGTGTGATTTACTTATGTTTAATGTAGCAATAGTCTCTTATTGCTTTGAAGTATTCTGTAATATGCTGGGTAGCAGAGGAGTCTACCAGATTCTGGAACGAGGTGGCCTCTCGTCAGTCTAGGAAATAGTCACAAAAAAATAAACCTTGGTAACGAGATCTGCCTGTCCAGGCTAATCTCTGTTCCTGTGTGGAATAGAAGGGACCCCCACCCCGCCGCAAGTTTCTACATTCTCCCAAGGGAAGGTAGCTAGCTGAGTGGGAAGCAAGTTCATGAATGGCAGGCAAACAGGCTTACTTCAAGCCTGTGGTGGGGTGGCACAGGTTAAACCTGCAACCTGATCTACAATGGCCTGCTTGAGACAGAGCAGCAGAAGTCTGAGTTCTCCACGTTTGTTAAATCTAAGGCGAGGCCAATTCAGTCAACAACCACCAGGCTCTGACCAAGCTAGGAAAAATCTGATCACCTATTTTACAAGCTGTTGCCTACTGCATCAGAGGCCAGCAGGATGCCCAGAGAATGAAGACCTGAACACATGGTCTTCCCTGATGCCATTATGTCATGTAAGCACCCTCCGTATAGCTGGACACCAGTTTAAAGAGAAGACAAAGGGCAGAAATAAGACAGCATTTTTCCAAAAGTTTAAGCATTACTTTAAAATATTATAAATTGTATCTCCTTTATATTAGACTAAGTTTTAAATTGGCTGGGACTAAAGGTTAATTTTTTCCAGACTTCCCACTGGGTGGGAGCTCAAGAGTAAATACATGCACATTCTGTCAGAATACTCTATTTCCTCTGCACATTTGAACCATGAATAAATCTGTGACCATGTGTATGTTTCCATTTTTCTCTTATCATCCTTTAATTTCAGGCTCAAATACAGCCTCTTGATTATGGTGTTACAAATATTATGCTCTTCATTTTGCGATGTTTCAGGTTTGAAAACAAAAAAGTGCTTGATATTTTTTACATGTTTGACAAAAACTGATCTTGATCTACACTCTGCTTTTCAAGCTAAACAGTAGTATTCAATGTCTTAACTACCACTCAAACCATATCCACCTAAGCTTACTATAACTGCCTTCTCAAAGGATCATCATGCTTCAATTACCCAACCTAAAGTTGTCTTTGATTTGCACCTATTTAATTTCTCTGTGCCATATGACTGGTGTAAAGCCACTTTTGTCCTTGTGAAACTTGCCGCACCCCGATTTTCTTCCTGTTATCACTTTGTATCTCCTTTCCTTCCTTCCTTCCACCCTCCCTGCCTCCCTCTCTCCCTCACTTTCTCTCTTTGAGAGAGAATCCCAAGCAGGCTCTCAATCGACTGGGCTCAAACTCTCAAGCTGTGAGATCATGACCTGAGCCGAAACTGGACACTTAACCAACTGAGCCATCCAGGCACCCCATCTTTGGCTCATTCTTTAAATGTATTTCCCTGAAGATTGTTTCCTCATCTTTTGTTCTGTACCATCTCCTAGGGCTGCCTGAATCATTTCTATCACAATAATTATCAGTCTTATGCTACAAGATCTGTATCTTTAGCTCTAACCTCTCCTGGGCTTAAGGCTCCATTTCCAACTACAGCTAGACATTGTCACATGGCTGTTTTATCACCAAACTCAATGCATCTAAAATAAAGTCTTCTTTTTTTAACTTTTTTTCAGTATTTATTTATTTTTGAGACAAAGAAAGACAGAGCATAAACGGGGGAGGGTCAGAGAGAGGGAGACACAGAATCTGAAGCAGGCTCCAGGCTCCAAGCAGTCAGCACAGAGCCCGACACAGGGATTGAACTCACGGACTGTGAAATCATGACCTGAGCCGAAGTCAGATGCTTAACCGACTGAGCCACCCAGGCGCCACTAAAGTCTTCTCTTTTGTAAGCCTCTTCCTTATCTTCCCTATCACAGTTAATGGGATCACCATCTTCTCAATTATTAAGGATCAAAACTTAGGTGTCTAAGTCGGAGCTATCTAACTGCAAGGAAAAGACACTGATTCATTCATGCCTGTTTAAGAAAAGGATTTACCTTAAGGATCTAACAGGGGAAAAAAAAAATCACTGGCACCCAGGGACAAGGAAATGAAGCACAGCACTTGTGCCACTTAAAGAATGGGACTGCAAAGCCAGAAACCAAGGCCACACCTCTCTCACAGGGAATCAGTGGCTGGTTCTGTGAACTGATTTCACTCCCTTGCTTCACTCTATAGATCAGCTTTCTCTGCTTATTCATAATTTCCTGTAGACTCCGGCTTGCTTCACTGACTCTGGGCCAGTTCTAAACGATCTTTCCACTCACATGTATACCAAAACCTAACAGTCTCTGAATTTCAAAACTCAAATTCTTGAGAATCTAACCGCTCAGTCGGGCCTAAGAATTGTTTCTCCCTGGTAAAGTGTTCAGTTAGCTGTGGACATAGTATGGAATCATGTGTTATAAATGTGGCTATCTAACCCCTGCCCTTCAGCAGTCAACTGTGCTTGGGTGTGTGAGATCATGGGTTATAAACCTGGCTATCCAATCCTACTCCTCAGCACAGGCAGAGGACTGAGGACTATTTCATGTAAGATGATTGTAGGCACAGCACTGGACATGTCTTTCACTCCTCCCTGTTTCATACTTTTTTCATTCTGCCTATTTCAGTTAGCTGTGTGCACATTCCTTCCTATCATCCATTTCTTCTTGTTTGCCTATCCATGGGAGTAATGGCCCTTTTTCTGCCCATTCAACTCTGGCTGACTGCTCAATATTTTCTTTCTTGCCTTCCCCTGTAACACTTGACATTGTCTTGTTTACTGCCAGTTATATTCAGGCTTTTCCTTCCCATTTGACTTAGGGTGGTATTTAGTTTATTTATCTTTGTAGGTTTATGTATTGATTTCAATAATTTTCTAGCATTTGAAATACTGGCCAGACATTTTAATCCAGGTATCTATTCACACCTATGGTATTTATTTTAGTGCATTCTTCTCGATATTAAATACCCTACTTCTGGGTGGTTATTATGTTTACATGATAATGATCTAATTCCTTAAACAAATAAACCAAATCTCTCTTTTTTGAGAAAGTGCACGCATGGGAGCATGCGCACATGCAGTGAAGGGGCAGAGGAAGAGGGAGAGGGAGAATATTAAGCAGGCTCCATGCCCAGCGCGGAGCCCTACACAGTGCTCAATCTCATCACCATGAGTTCATGATTTGAGCCAAAATCAAGAGTCCAGACACCTAACCGCCTGAGCCACCCATATGCCCCCCAAATTTCTCTTGAATGAATGGGGGGCAGGGGTTGCAGAGGACAAAAGAGTAACCATATCATTGTCAAGAAATTAATGCTCCACCAAAAAAAAAAAAAAAAAAAAAATTAATGCTCCAATAACTAAATCTCCAAGTTGTTTATAAATAAAGAGTAAAAATGTAGAATATACAGAAATTGCATTAAAATACAATTTCTTTTTACTTGGTGGTATTTCTAGTAAAGTTCTAAAGACTCAAAATCTAAGTACAAGATGGAAAATTATATCAAGAGCTTCATTTTTAAATGCTTTCCAAAAGAACACCAAGAAACATTTAGGATATTGGTTCTCAATGTCTGGTTACATTAAAATCTGCTATGGGGCTTTTCCATCATATATATCCCACAGATTGTATGATTTAGTAAGACTAAGGTGGGGTGGGACTGGGATAGTGTTATTTTAAAATGTTTCTGATATGCATTAAATGTTAGAACTATTATTCTAGGATATTTTTAAAAACAAGTATATGTACATTGTTTTTATACATGTACATTTCAACTACTCTCACTCGTACAATTTCTGTAGAACTGAAACATACAGAAGTGCTAAACTACTTTTGCAACAGAACATCAGAACCATTAAAAAATTTTTTTTTCTAAAATTTGTCTATCAAAATTATCCTATGAAATTAAACATAAAACAAGTACCATTTAAAAACAGCAAAAAATCATTTATATATAATCTATGGTTTCTTTTTAAAAAGTCTAAAATCTAACAATACAGTAGGAATAATCTAATACATACAAAATTATTTTAGAAAATAATTTCTCAGTGAGAGCTTCAACATCCTAAACACTTTCAAAAACGTAATAATATTAAGAATAGACCTTTCCCAAAACTGCATTGTAACAAATATATTTAAAACCAGACTTATTTAAACGGTAATTGAGTGTTAAAATGACACCAGATACAACTAAATATAAGCATATTATCATAAAAAATTGTATAGCATTATGAGAAGAATGACAAGACAGGGACCTCAGCCTTCAAGATTTCTCACATGTCACTCTGGAAGAGCATCGAGACATGTCAATTTTAAAAGAAAGTATTTTAGTTATGAAGCAGATAATGTGATGGAGAAAAAACACAGTAAATCAACCTTACCCATTCTAATCCAATAATATTAAAAATAATAAATCTGAGGACTAATCTATAAAAAATGCTAATTACCATTATTAGAAGAAATTTGGTAACTACAGCTCTCATAAAATTTTGACATCACTGTAGCCATTTTGAAATTTTATTCTTTAGATGCTTGGATTAATGAAGATGTGAATTAAATATAACCTCTCCATTTCAGCAGACTTCTTAAAGAGGCTGTCTTTTAATTTTCTTTAATTTCTTCACATTCCAATAAATTCCTATTGAATTTAAGCCAGAATAGATTAGTTGAACATTTTATAACTTTATAAATTATATTTAAACCCAGCATATTAATACACAAGCATAATTAGATTTCTTAGATAAATAATTAAATCCTAAGTTTGATGTATATTACACAAAGGGAATATTTCAAACTGTGAAGTCAGTCCCACTGGTGGCAAACTACTGCAAAAATGGTGAGTGTGCTGCGAAACGGTGGCCTCTCTACAGTGTACAAGAATTAAGTAGTCTCATTACATCCTCTTCTAGTTGGTTCTTCTGACTAGGATGCCAGAGAAAATTCAATTAAGGAAATCAATATCAAAAAACCCCCAAACCCCACGTTAACTTTATTACAGAAAACAAATAAGCCACAACCAATGCATGGCAGAAATAAGAAATAATGTCACCATGGTGTTTGATCAGCAGCATAGGAACTGACTCTGTGGAACTGGTAATCTAATGTCCAAAGATCAGGCAGTAATATAAATGAATTATGCGGGAAAAGTGGGATGGGGAAGTAAATATCAGAATGATACTGAATTTTTTACATTCAGTAAGAAGAAGACAGACTACTGTAGGCAGTCTGACAACAACCAAATGTTGTGGTTTGATTCATAAAATTTTAAACTCAAAACTTACAGAAAAATGTAAAATATTTAGCAAACTGGCTTTCTGGTAAGTCAAATGTTCACTGATAAATGAAGCTAATTTCTTAGTTCTTTATGTAATTACAATGTGTCAATTCAGAAGCCAAGTGATTTAGCGTACGCATTAGGTTTACGTTTAAAAAATTCTTTTTGGAACTTAGTATTTTAAAAAGTGCGTAACAGGTGTAGCAAGGCTTATCAAAAATCTTCAAAATTCATATTTTCCTCATCTCCAGTAATCTAGAAACCTATTAAAACATAACCTGAATCAAATTTTGAAGCTGTCTTTATTACGATAAAGATACCAAATGATCTATTTAAAACTCATTTTGCAGATAAATGTAGTCTTGGATAACTCAAAAGTACTGATCACTGCTTTTCTCCAGAATTCTGAGGCCTAAATGAACAAAAATGTATATACAGTTTTCTAGCTTTTAAGAAAAACACTTCTTTTTGTGTCATTAGAAAAGTTACCTCCAAGGGAATATATTAATAGAGAAACAGCACAATTCTTATTCAGTACCTAAATTCTCTTAAGTAGAAGAATGAAAATTCACTTTCCCCCCATAGTTTATGTACTGGTCTATGGGGCTTGGTAACAGCAACACTATTGGCCTGATACTACCATAGATTTTGCTTAAATTTTGAGGGGAAAAAACTAAAAAATCCCGCAGGTCAAAACTGACTCATATAAATGGAAAGATTCCACTTAAATAAATGAAAAGCAATTTAAAATGCAAAATAAAAATGAATTAAGGCAGCTCTAAGAGAAAAAAACTCATCCATTCAAAATAGTGCTACTACAGTATAATTCACTCCTTAACATGTCATGTTTATAATCTAGGCATAGAAGCCAAAAATCAAAACAAGCATTGCAGTTATGATGCAGCATCAGGTGTTTACTTCAGCTGAATGGAAAATAATGGTCACAACTCAAATGAATGCTAATTTAATATGAATATATGCACCTTACCAGAGATGTTTATGTTTACTACCAAAGACGTCTTAGTAATTCCATATTCCTCACAAAGTCAGTATAATTGCTGTAAAAAAATCAACTGTGGTTCTGAATACCCATTCACAGTTGATCTCAACAACGTATCTGATGTAGGAGACTGGTTATCTGTGACAGGCAGAAGGATGTGGTGGTCCTCAGTTCCAAGCGGAAGAGATAGTGGTAAAGTCATATCAGAAGGCTTCACATCCAGTGTTTCTGATAAAGGACTTTTTTGTATAGAATCTTGTTCATTCAACGGATGATCCTCTATACTAGAATCTAGAAGTTTATCTGCACCTGAAATAGAAGAGAAAGAAATTTATGCTATCTTTGGAAACAAAACAAAAACTCTAGATAGACTAAATCTGCTTACCATTCCCAGAACTTACATTCCAACCTCCACAGCTTTACTCATGCTGTTTCTCTTATACTGATTTACCCTCATTATTTACACAAGTCCAATATGGGCCTCAAGCTTAGGTTTAAGCACCAAGTTGAACTTAAAAGGGATTTAACTGTTCTAGACAAGGGTGAGCTGTTACCTATTTTATCACTCACTTGTCAATTTTTTGTATACTACCTTGTGACATCTGTCTCTTATTGCTACTGAACATTCTGCTTCATACTGGTATGGCCTCTCAGACTGTAAACTCCTCAAGGGTAAATGTCAAATTATACTTCTCTGATTCCTTTAAAGTACTTAATAATAGTGCTATACACATAACAGATTTGTTCCCTGAACGTATTAATGAGTAGTTCATACTATTCTCTGAGTTCAAGTTCAGAGATACAGCACTTTTGTGTATTTTTCAGAAGTGAGAAATTCTGCTCAAGGGCATAAATTATCACACTGATTATGATACACTTTTGCCTTCAAATTTTCCATGAGCTTTACCATGCTTCTGCCACCCCAAAGTTTTTACATGATTTCAATCTGTTTCATTAGATAAAACTGCATATTTGCTTTCATAAAACTAGAATTCTGTTCTTGCCTAACTACTCTTCAGTTCAACCAGCCAATACAACCTGAACTTCCTTATCCCGGTGACTCCCTTTACAATATTCTCTCTGCCTGGGAGGAACCCTCCTTTTCCCATCTCCATTCTCTGAACCCCTCTCTCTCCTTTAAGTTTTTCCAATACTCACCTCAGAAGGACTTAATCTCTTCTTTAGCACTTCTGTCTCTACTATACCCTACATTTTGTCTTGTAATCACAGTTAATATTTAGATTTCTGGTCTCCTACACCAGATTGTAAACTCTTTGAGGACTAAGACTGTGCATTTTTCAACTTCGTATTATTCTGCAGTTATGTGTACTTTGGAGGCAGAGGCATTTAACGTTTGTTGAATTACTCACATTGCAGTTTTCATATGTTACTTCTTAATCCTTATGATGTCGCTGTTTACTATCAAAGACTTGTTAACATCTCTATACACTGAAGAAGCCTAGTATTTTGTTTTTAATTATGACAAACATAGTGAAACGTTTTCAAGGATTCATTTTAAGCAACAGACTTAAATTTTATAGTCTGGCTTTTCATTTTTATGTAACAGTTTGGAGCTACCCATTTCCCTACTTCCTCTTACATGTTTCTGGATTCATGTGTTCATGATGCCCTTTTTGTCGCGTAACTAATCCCCAGGTAACCCAGACTCTAGTCTGGAGAATAGTGATACACGTTTTGTTTATATATTCTTTCTTTCTTGTAACTTCATAAATCAGGTTTTTAAAAGAGGAAATATTTCAAGTACTGTTTATTAGACGGTCAATATGGAAAGAAATTTCTAGTGAACTTATCTACAAATTACAAAGCTACCTTCCTAATACGTATTTATCTAGTTTTTAAAAATATGTATCTAATTTAAATTGTTATAATGTGCATCTCAACATTTTAGGAGTAGCACCATTATGAGAGCCCTAAATTTTTAAAAAAACACAAACATTTACCGGAATGGACTTTTGTTTTGTGCTTCTTTAAATTTTTAATATCTGTGTAAGAATTTCCACATAATTCGCAGATAAATGGCCTTTCTCCTGAAAAGCAAGTTAAAAAGTTTAAACTCAGTATTTTTGAAGCTAAGACAAAAATATCAATGTTTTCGAATGCAGTGTAAACATTACTGTACTGTTTAAGTTTAGTTTCAAATTACCATTTAGTCACGTGGTTATAATATAGTCAAACAAAAACTTCCATACACATTAGGCGTTCTGTTATACTAAGCATCCCCATTTCAGGAAAAATTGAGCCCTTTTGTTAAGAGAAATTTAACTTACTCTTATTACTATTAGACATTTAGTGAGTGCCAGTTATATGCCAGATACTAAGAGGAACAGCTGGGGGAAAATGTTAAGTATTTCTGCTTTCTCGCAGCCTACAAATTAGAAAATCCTGTACAAACAGTGACAGAATAAAATGCTACAAAATTATAATTCCTTTGAATAAGAAGTGTTCAATGCTTTACAAACTATGAAGCCTAAGAGTAAAGAAGCCGCCAATAAATTTATTAAATGTCTACTAGGGGCTCATAGTATTCTAGATAGGAATAGCGAGAAATAATTTTTAAAATGACAAAGAAAATGAAAAGAGTCCATCTTCAAAGTGGCATTTTCCCTTGTTTTAATTTTTTTTTGTTCCCTATTTTCTTCATATTATACAATACTCTTACAAGAAACATGTCAATTCTAACATTCATTCTAAAAACTTGCTTACTGAACACTACTTGATAAGAAAATCTAGTATTATCTTGGTATTATATATTCCTTTTCATTTCTTGGTACATCTTTGCAATTTAATCTAAGTCATCTAAAAACTATTATTATCTGGCATATTTTTTAGAAAATCTATACAATTCTAGACCCAACTTAATTAACACTACTCCAAATAACTAAAGAAACAAAGCAAATAGAAAGTTGATAGTTATACATTAAAATATTGCTATAGGTAGAGTACGACTAGAAACCATATAGTCCATAATGGTTTAAAAGTCAAGGTTTACATAAAAAGAAATTAGAGAGAACAAAAAATAATACGTTCTCCCTAAACACAGACCTGTATGGGATCGAAAGTGTTTGTTGAGCTCTCCTGAGGAAATAAAACTTTTCCCACAAATACCACATATGTATGGTTTTTCACCTAGATGGAAAATAAAAGATAGCGAAGTGGTGTACTATACCAATATAATATTTTATCAATTACAATAATCTAAAGTAACCTGTTCTAAAATACTGAATTAAAACCTCTTTATATTGTATTTTAGAGGTATCTTCAGTGTGATCCAACTTAGAAGATTAGTAATTACACTGCTCATGTAACCTGATGCTTTTCATATAATAAAACTTTCTGCAAACATCCTTCTAGTAGACTAGAGTTGGGCAAGAAGTTCAATTTTTATGATTACAAACGTGATTAAAAATTCATCAATCCAGGACTTTAGTTCTTGCTATCTACTATATTATTAAGAGGAATGAAATTATTTAGGAAAGATCTATTTTAAGAGGTACTCTATCAAAACTGAAAATCTTTGAGTACAACGTGCTTCAAAACTGGTATTTTGCACTTGAAGTAGCTGTTTAATTTGTGAATCTCAGAATGTCTGCATAGGAAAAGTCCTAAAAAGTCATAAAAATCAATGTTCTACCTAAACCCACCTTCACCCCTTAATTTCACTCTACTGTTTTATCCAAGGGAAATGAAACAAGAGGCTAAGGGGGTTTTTCTAAGGTCATAAAATACATTTCAACTCAAGTTTATATACCATCAAAATTACCTGATTTTTAATGTATATAGTTACATAATTAAAAAATTCCATCCACTGTGTACTATCTTAGAAAATAAGTCTGCTTTTATAGCTAATATTTATGTGAAAACCACAAACACAAAAGGCTTCAAGAAGCACACACACAACAAATATACAACAAAATCTAAAATCTACTTTCTGTAAGGGCTCAATTTCCCTTTCTTTTTACAACTTTCCTTATTTTAAACATCTCTGTCAAATTCTTACCTGTATGTTTTCGAGAATGAGTGATAAGAGAACTAGAGACAGCAAATGCCTTCCCACAAGTATCACACACATACGGCTTTTCTCCAGTATGCCTACGAACATGATAGGTCAATGTGCTGGCTTGAGCAAATCTCTGTCCACACCTATCACAGACATATGGCTTCTCTCCACTATGCTTCCTATTAGTAAATAAATAAAGTTATATAGTGGTAAGTAAAACAATTTGGATCCAATCTATATAATAAGCATTTTTTATACAATTTTTCATGTAGTATTTCATATTAACAGACAAAGAATATATATTTAAAATCAACAGTTTCAATGTATACAAATCAAAAATAAATGTTTTGGCATAATGTTATCAAAACATTAGTTCTAAGGTAAGTTAAAAAAATTTTGCCGTCATCTTTATATGGTTGTCAAGTGTGTTCCTAATACCGCAGGCAATTATTTTCACTTGTCCATTCACTCACTCTTTAAAACTCTTTCCTTAAACCTCCAGCAACTCCTCATCCATCCTTATCTTTAGCTGATGTCCTTGCTTCCTGTTTTACTGAGAAAAATTTAAGCAATCAGAAGAAAATTTCTACCATCCCAACCTTCCACCTATAGGCATCTGTACCTATGTATCTGTTATTCTTCTCATTAACTCTAACATGAGGGTGACAATTCATCTGAATCCAAACACTCCCATTTGCATACTTAAGATATTATCTCTTTCCTACTCATTGGTAACACTCCTATAATTTCCTCCACAGTTCCTTTTTCCCATACAAATATACTGCTGTCTCTGATCTTTAAAAAAAGACCCTTTGGGGCACCTAAGTGGCTCAGTCAGTCAAGCATCGGACTTTGGCTCAGGTCATGATCTAGTGGTTAGCGGGTTCAAGCCCTGTGTCGGGCTCTGTGCTGACAGCTCAGAGCCTGGAGCCAGCTTTCGATTCTGTGTCTCCCTCTCTCCCTGCCCCTCCCCTGCTCACACTCTGGCTCTCTCTTTGGCACTCTCTCTCTCTCTCTCTCTCTCTCAAAAATAAACATAAAAACAAAACAAAACAAAAAAACCTTGACCTCTCTTGCTCCTCCATTTCTTGGCTCCTCTTTATCAAAAATTTGAGTCTCCAATTGTTCTACTTTAATTTTTCTCTACTAGTCACAACTAACATTGCTTTTGTTGAGAGCACTGCTGACCTCTCACTTTGGTAAATCCAACAGTTAAGTCTCAATCTTCACCTCTCTATCACCAAATTTGACAAAACTGATTGTTCTCTTCTGGAATAATTTCCTTTACTTGGATTCCAGGGCAGTCTATTGTTGGTTTTCCTCCTATATATTGGCTAGTCACCTCTGCTGGTTCTTGACTATCTCCCAGAATTTTTTAAGATTAGAGTGCCTCATGATTCAGTCCTTTTGATTGCTTCTCTATCCACATTCATTTTCTTGGTGACCTCATTCAGTATTATAGCTTTAAATATTATCTATATGCTGAAGACTCCCAAATTTGTATCTTCAGCTCAAACCAGCCCCCTGAATTACAGACTTACATAACCAACTGTCTATTGGTACATCTCCATTCAGATGACTAATAGCTCAAATTTAACATATTCAGATCTCTGCTCAAAATGCCTACACGCCCTCTTAAACTGCTCTATCCACAACTCTCTTCCATTTCAGTTCATGGTAATTCCATCTTTTCATGTGCTCAGGCTATAAATCTCAGAATCTTTGATTCTACCCTCTTTTCTATCATACCCCACATCCAATCTGCGGCAAATTCTTTAAAAATATGTCCAGAATCTGACCACTACTTATCTCTTCCATTGCCATCACTGTGGCCTAAATCATCATCACTCTCACTTGGATTTTATCTATAGCTTCCTGTTAATTTTGCTTCCATTCTTGCAATGTTACAATTGTTTTCCAATATAGCAGCCAGAGCCACCCCTTAAAATGTAAGCAAGATAAAAAAAAAAAAATGCAAGCAAGATCATATCACCTATTTCTCATTCTGATCTTATTTCTCTCCTTCACTTACTCCCCTTCAGCCACCATGGCTTCCTCTAGTTCCTTCACTATGCTAAGAAAATTTAATGGTAGAACCACAATTAGAACTCTACTGTCTTGAATACTAACACAGTAGTCTATTCATAAGACTAAGGTGAATGCCAGACTCAAAGATCAAACAACTTTTTTTTTTTTTTTTTTTACCTTGCATGAATCTTGAGATTGCTAGAAGTTGCAAATTGTAAATTGCATACATCACATTTATAGGGTTTTTCCTCACCATGATGCATACGACTATGGAAGACTAGCTGGCATTTCTGAGCAAATCCTTTATCACACAATTCACATTTGTATGGCTTCTCACCTAAAAGAACAAGCAAATAAAATTTATATTTAAAAGGAGATATTGTTTTAGTTGCTTAAGCCACATAGGCTTTCAAAAGAGTTCATCAACAGTACTATTTTCAGTATTCGGAAACTGTTAACTGCTAGAAGTAATAAAGCAAACAGAACCTTTCTTCCAGATCAACTATGAAAACCTTGATAGAATTAAAAGAAATCAGTGTTTCTCAATTCATAATAGTGAAAAGGTGGTCAATGAAAGAAATACATACTGCATCTTAAAAGGTACATATCTAAGTGTACCAAACAAAAGTAAATGCAGAGGCTGAAGAATGAAATGTGTATGTAATGCTAAGAAATGTGTTCAGAAGTTGACAAAGATTAGGAAGCAGGAGGTGAGATGTATTGGCAAAATCTGAGAACTGTACTGAGTTGTAATTACTTTTCCCCTTTATCAGTTCTCTTAATCTCTGTCTCTGCTAAATACTTAGCAAGCTAGAATCAAGTATATGTTCATTTTAACTATGACGGAAAATGGTATACACAGGTCATACATTAGGACTTCAGAGTATCAGCTGCAATAAAACAAAATAGCCATTAAATACTTGGTCACAATTACAAAGAAATTTTCAACAGTCTTAACATGCTAAACAAATATTTTTGTGAATACAAGTATATACCAAATGTTGGTCACAGTCAACACTGTATATTAATATGTACTGTACAAAAATATTATTTCAGTCACAGTATAAAAGCAATTATATCTCCCACAAACCAGTCTTACCTGTATGAGTTCTTACATGCGTTTTCAGCTGGTTACATTGCGTAAATGCCTTTCCACACAAGTGGCAGACATAAGGTTTAACTCCTTTATGTATTCTCATGTGCCTTCTCAAGCTGCTGGCTTCTGAAAACACTTTCCCACATGTGTTACACATTGGCTTGGCCTTGGAATACCTCTGATCCAGCTCTTCCCCAGAGCTCTCCAGCTCATAAGAATTCTTGACACTGGCTATATTAGACATAGAATGTTCTTTCAGAGCACAGTTTGGCTGTGATTTTCCACGTTTCCGTTTCACTGTAACAGTTTGCACAATATCTTGTGCTGGAAAAGTATTTTCCACAACTGATGTCAACTCGAGTTCTGAATTATCATTTCTTTGTGCAACTTGTTCTATTACAGGACTGGACAATTTATTTGCATCTAAGAATAATTCAACAGATGCATTCTCTAAAATGTCACTGGGATATTGCACTGTTTTATTCTGTCCTGTTTTCTGGGAGTTGAAGGCCTTCTTCTTCTTTTTCGTTTGAGATGACTTCTTTGCTAAAGCCCCTTGTTTAGGATTTGCCTGAACTAAATCTGTAGACACTTCTGATTTTTCCCGACTGTTATAATCCCGTAGAGTAAGGAGACAAGTCTGTTGATTCAATTCAATGTTTCCAGTAATACTAGATATCTCTGTAGAAGAGGGATTAGCAATAAAAGCAAAATCTTCCATCTTTATTTTACATTTAGTGACCACCTCTTCCACTTTGAGATAGTCAGCAGCCTGATGAATTTCTTTAACATTCCAACTGTAAGGAAACAAGGCTAAATGACAATATTCTGAACAAATAAAAACTATTTGTGAAACAGAGCTGCACATATATTTCAATGTCTTTTAAAGACCTAACGAAGCAGAATGATGAAAAAGGCATAACTAAAAGAGTAAATTTACAAAAATTCATTCACTCATTCAGAATAATCTTTAGGCAAAAATCTCCAGTTTTAAAGAACTTCAAAAGATGAAAAATAATGGTTACTCATAACTACAAATGTACCACTATAAGAAAATGTTAAAATTTCTGTGTGTTTTAAAAAACACTTGGAACACAAAAGTAGCTGTTGGCAACTTATTGCCTCCTCCCATTCATTCTGAGGCCTATTCAGATAGCAACTACCTTTTCTGGGATTGGCAACAGCAAGAGTCTAAAAAATTGTTTCCTACCTTCCTCTGCTCCCCTGTGAGGGACTTTAACGGTGCTTCTCAAACTTTCCCGTGCATGTGAGTCACCCAGGTATCTTGTTAAATGAGGATTCAGGTTCAGTAGATCTGTGACGGGACCCAAGTGTCTGCATTTCTAACACAGTTGCTGGTGATGCCAGTGCTGCTGGTTTACTGATTACACTTCAATGGAACAAGGTTTCAGAAAGCTCTAACAACCCTCCCACCTGTGTGTGATACTCAACCCATGTTAGTTGGAGAGTCTGTCATTATTAGAACTATATAGAAAGACTTAAGTTCACCCTGTTCAACATTCTAGTCAGTATTTACTGAGCATATACCATGTGTGGTACACTAAGAGGGGTATTAAGAAATAAGAAATAGTCCCTGCACTCCAAAAGTTTACAATGTGGTGAAAAATTGTTTGATTACTCTAGCACTGGCTCTGGCATTACTAGGTGAGCTAATTAGGGTAAGTCAGCACCTGTTGGCACTCTGCTTTTCTTAGCTATAAAATCTGAGAGTTGAGTTGGTATTAACATGAAAATAGGACCCTTTTATAATTATCTGAGGATGGATGGATGGATACACACACACACACACACACACACACACACACACACACACCCTTCAAGTAATCTTCCTGCTCTTTTCCCCAAATATTATTTAACTCTTCAGAAAAAATTTTAAAAAATCTTTTCCTTTTTCCCACATGATTATATGTATGAGCCAGAAAAAAGTTTTAGTCATAGCCGATAATACAATTATAGTGCTATTAATATATCTTTATTTTTTTTAAGAAGAGTAAAATTTGAAATGAAATTAAACATTAACTAGCTCATGAACCACTCAGGTCTTTGAAGGTATACTACAGTATTTACAGATCTCTATCCATTTTCTCATCGACTGATGAAAACTTCTTTACCTCAAGTGGCACCTGTATGTTTCCTCTTTTTAAATTTAGTTTTCCATTGGCTTTTAAAAAATTGCCTTTTATTATACACAAAGTTATTTTCTCAGCTCATTATAGATTAAATAGATTTATAGGCCGGTTTGGAAACCTAATCACAAGTTTAGGGAACATTTTATTCTCTAGGAAAATATACCTAAAGTTCCTAAATATAGTATAAATAAACTTTAAGAATATAATCTATTTGCAAATGGAGTCTTTCCCCTAGATAAGAAAATATTAAAGATTTCTTATGTCCCTTAGCTATAATTTTGGAATACATAACGGATGATCTTTGTAATGAAGTTAATTCTATATTTGCAAAGATATAACACAAATAGCCCAAATATAAACACAATCTTGTTCATCTTCTATACAAAATATTTTTAGCATGCATACGGTAACACTGTCACTTTCTAAAAACGTTACCTTTGTCCTTAAGCATTTTTATTAATTTTGTTACATAGTCTATTATTATTACAATAAATGAGAGACAGCACTAGAATGAAACCAAATTTATCACTCATTATACTTAGGTCTCAAATTATAATTGTGCTTAGTGATCCATACAGTGAACTACCAAACATATAACAAGGTTTGGTAGCCTTTAAGACCAATATAAACTAGCACTGAGATGCACACTAATTGTTCGGCACTGACACAGTATTTCATACCAATTATCCATCTATTTCATAAACAAACTATAACCTCAGTTACAGTTAAGAGAACCAATCAGCAGTTGCTTACACCAATGACTAATCTGCTTTTGTTTGCAAGCATGAAGTTACAGTGCTTGCAAACCTGCTTTCATCTTTTGAACAGTTACTGAAAGTCATTTAATTACATGCTACAAGGTATGTGGCTAAATGCTTTACATGAATAGTCTATTTAATCCTCAAGACATGTCTCTGCAATCTGTAATAATCCCATTTTACGTACAAATGAAGGCTCAGATGTACAAAGACATTAAGTAATTCATCCAAGATCACAGAGGTTAGAATAAGATTTGACCAAGGTAATCTGGCTCCTGAGTCCACTTAATTCTCTATTATTTTGCTTTCTTCACTAAGTGTAATCACTAAATTATACACTTTCTACTTTTGATGTAAGTCTTCTCACATTTGTGGTGGGGCTCAAACAACTAGTTCCCAGGAAAGGTATGTATCAAAAAAGACTGAACAAAAATCTGGCTCTTTTTCACACTGGTGCTTTGCAGGAAGGCTCAAAGTAAGCTGCTCTTCAGTGTGTTCAAATCAATTCAAGATTATTTGGAAAAGTTAATTGAGAAAGGGAAACTATTAAATTGAAGATCAAGCAAAATTCACTGGTTTTGTGGTTATTTTACATAATGTGCTCTAAATATTTAGATGAGGCACCTGTAGAGTCAACTATTCAGTAAATTTAAATAATTTGTCATGTAGATTAATCTGACACTCGTGTGTTCCTTTAATCAACCCACAGAGAACTGACTTGAAGATCTCATTAGGTTAAAATTTAAAAATAATTCAAAAATAGTGTGTCTCCTTTTCAAAAGAATTAAGGAACATTTTGATTCTAGCTTTTTAAAGAAGTATATTTCCACAATAAGTTGCAATGTAAAACAGAGAGAAGGATTCTGCTTAATATCTATGTGTATATATAGAGATCATCTGGAAAATCAAAGATTTTTATCAAAGTGTTAATAGTGATTATCAGTGGACGGCAAAATTTCAGGTGTTTCCTTTTTGTTTCTTTCCTATTTTTCTCCAAAAATTGTGGAGTTAAAGGGAGAGAGGAGAGTAGAAGAGAGAAAATAAATGAAACTAATGTTCAATGGGAAGCGGGCCTTCAAGTAAATCCTTGATCTTCACACTAATACCAAGGGAGTTACTACAATCTCATTTTTACAGATGGGGAAACTGAGGCCCTCAGAGGTTGCATGTTGCTCAAAGACATACAGTGACTGACCGGCTAGATCTAATTCTAAAGAGCATACCTGTTTATGTCAGATTATGACTTCCATAAGAGATGGAGGAAAGAAGAGTAATTTGATTGGTTTCTCTTTCCTTTTTTCCTCTCTACGTTTCCCTCCACAACTAGTAAATTCATCAGGATTAAATTAATTATACAGTCCACTATGCATGGGAGACACAAGTGACTGCATTATTAAATTCCTCAGAACCTACTTCCCGTTAGTGGAGTGACAGCATTAAGCATTTCAGAGAAGCATTCTAGCACCTTGGATCTGGTGTAAGCATTAGTACTAATAGCTTTACAGAGGTAACAGGAGTCACTGCCATTTACACTCCAAGGAAATTATTTTCTTGAATCAAGATCAGGAAGAGGTCCTGCACATTGCTATCTATGGTTAGAAATGGGAATACATGAAATGAACACAGAGGATCATCCTTCTTCATCCACACCCCGCTACTACCTCAAGCACGTTAAGAGGTAGGGGACAGAGTGAGGAAGAGAGAAGATCAGGGGAATATAAAGACCAAGGAAACTGGAATTCACTTAGAATTCATTATGTATGATCTTCAAGTTTCCATAACTGAAATTGCAGGTTTTGCTTCAGCACGTAAATCAAATGTGTCAGAAAAAAAGGCTTTAATCTAATTAGCATCTGTGCTTTTTGCGCTTAAGAAATGTAGTCTGTTCATCCCAAATCAGTAATACTGACATCTTTATCAAAAACAACAATAGCATTGTGCACAGCAATATATGAAGTTAAGGGACTGAATGGAAAAGCTACAAATATACTTTAGCTCTAAAGACCGTTGACTAGCTTTTAGAAATGAAAACAAAATGTGTACTTTACCTGTCAAGATTTAAAGTTCCTGTGTATATAAACTCCAACAGTTTCTGAAATCCATCAGCCTTCACTTGACTCTGATCAAGGAAGACATTGTTCTCAGAAGTGCTTCTGTAGATCGCACCAAAATACTCACTAAATGAGGCAAGGACATTTCTATGAGCTTTAAACTGGAATTCCCCAATCACTACGGTGCAGTCACAAAGAAAACCTGCTTCCCGCTGTTTGTTCAGTCTCTCTAAAAGGTGCTCACAGTGGTGCGAATACTGCATTTTGAGATCAGAATGGAATTTTACCCTTGTTCTAAAAGACAAAAAGAGACAGTAAGTCAGTAACCCTAAGTTTTCATCAAACGTTTCACCCAAGCAACTGGTAAGGGGAGAAGGGACATAGAACATGAACAAGAATAAAGTCAGTCCTCATTTGCCCCCACAGAAAATTCTTATCAAACAGATTAGTTAAAAATGCTGAAGGTTAAGTGCCTATCTTTGGCCAACTAACACAATCGTTTGGACACATCAATATACGGCGATGCGTGAAAACACTTCCACGAGCTGAAAAAAAAGCAGCGCAAGATTTCACGCTTTGCAGCAGTTGAACCTCCAGACTTCCAAGCTCAGTACGCATGCATGTGTTGGGGAAAAAATTAACAAACCACTAAGAAATGACTCCTTTGGACAGATGAGGGAAAAAACACAGTATGAGTTCTTTAAAACCGCTCTCAAATCCCCACAACCTGTTAGTTTTCCGTGGTGCACACAGTTGCTTCAAAACGCGGGGCGGGTGCCCAGGAGGCGGAGAAGGAGCAGAGAGCCAGAGTTGTCAAGGTTCCGTCACTCGCCCGGAGGAGGCCACACCCCCTCTCATCCCCCTCCCGACGGCAACGGAGAGTGACAACCAAAGCCAGTCTCTCCCGGCTTCTGCCGCACTGCCCTTCGGCCAGCTCCCACGACTACCTCGGGTTCCCACAGCAGAGGTTGTGGCCAAAGCCAACACCGGGGCTGCCTCGCCCAAGCTTTCCATGTTAATATCTTCGCCTCGACCTGAATTCAAACTCCATGAAGCCTGCTCACTCCTGACGCCGCGTCCGGAGAAAGCAGGATTGACAAGCTGGGGCGTGAAGAAAGACTCACCTAGAGCAAATCAAGGGGCAACAGTTTCTTCACGCTCTCTCCGCCATCTTGGAAGGACGTCACCGCTCCCCGCTCCGCCTCTTCCTTCTTCCTCTACGGAGACATCATATCCGGCCCGGGCGTCCAGAGGAAACGCTGGAGGCTCTGGGACCGTGGAGGTCTGGTACCAGCGAGGACGGACCGGGCTAGCCCGCAGAGATTTCGCTCTCCTGCATACCAGGGTCTCCAGCGAGACTGCGAACGTCATGGATACGGGACTTAAGGGTTCATTCGCAGCGACCCGCTTGTCTTCCTCATTCTAAACATTCTGGTCTGCCGATAGTCAGCATCTCGCGTTCAGGGCCGAGGTCGGGCAGCACCGCCTGAAAGTCCTCTTTCCGGGAGCCAGATTGCACACTGCATGCTGGGGCTTGTAGTTTCTTGGTTTCTCCCATCATCCTCTCCTTCCTCGGGACCCCCGAGAGTGGGAACAGCTGCTTTGTGTACTTAGGCTCCTGGCCATAGAGGATTTTTGAACTGAGACTGGTCGCTCCTTTTCAGTTTATGTACCCGAAAGCTCTTGAGAACGCTGAATTGTGTTTACATCAGCCAACTGTAGCTTAGGCTTCAGGATATCCTTACCTGGTGTTAAAAGTCTGAGATGCAAGAAAGCGGGGCAAACCAGTAGGGCACCTGGGCACACGCAACATTGCAGGAAGGTGGGCTTTATACCGCAAAAGGTTCTGCGTCTGGGCCAGGAATATTTTAACGTAATAATTTACATCGAATTCAGATTTTGTACAGTGAAGGAAAAGGATGCCAGTTATCTGTGTAACATACAAGAGGCATATAAACAGTAGGATAAGTCGTGTTGATATTTTAGGGTGAATTTTCCCCTAGTACTTACGGATATCATAGTTCTAAGAAAACCAGAACATTTATTCTTGTTAAAGATGTGTCAGGACCATAGACTATTTACTCATGACTTCATTTTAAAAGACAGTCTCAACTGGAATTTACCCAGTTCTTCTGAGATTTTTTTCAAGGACACTGTTTGCTCTTTAACTTCTTTTCTCTAGGCGGTAAGAAACATATTTGTGAATAAAGCCACTACCATAAAGTTTATAAGGGGAAAAGTTGAGGCTGGCTCTAGATTACACCTTTCTGATTCCACTTTTATATTTTGTTGAAACCCTTTTCGGTAGTTCATTCAGAAATGAGTCTCTACCAGGTGTTAAGCACGACACTAAGTATGTATAAAATAAGACTAAAACATGGTCTCCCGGCAATGAGGAATTTGCAGTCTGAAAGGGAAAACTAATGGAAAACCACATGACTTGTAACACAAAAGGTGCTTAGGAAGCAACAAGGCTAACAGTTTTACCGCTGTGTTTGAGCTCCTCTCTAGGCTGTATGTTACATTATTTTTAAGTAGTAGGTTGTGATTTGAATTTTTTTTTTTTTGAAGCACTTCCACATGGCAAGCTGTCAATAAAAACATTTGCTGAATAACATAACCAGGGTGAAAGTTTAAATTCTCACTGTTCAGTAAGTTGCTATTAAGAATGCGTTTTAAAAGTCTGGAATAATTGGTGAGAACCACATGGCTCCGTTTCGGGGGAACCCTGTAGAGAAAGAAAAAAGAAAAAAGAAAAAAGAAAAAAAAAAAAAAAAAGCTGTTTCCGCCCGGTTTCGAACCGGGGACCTTTCGCGTGTTAGGCGAACGTGATAACCACTACACTACGGAAACTCAGCTAGGTGTTGGGGTTCAGAAAGTCCTTCATATGGAAGTAGTAATTTGGCGTTCACAGGCACGTAATATTGAGATAGCTTTTAACAGGAAAAATAAAACAATCAGAAAAGGAAAATAACAAAATGTTTAATTGTATAGTGCTGAAACTATTCTGAAAGTTGGAATTTGCATGCACTTTTTTTCAGACTCTTAGGTACCGCTGCAGAAACCAGGCACTCACTCCTTGCCCTTCCTTTGGGTAACACTTCTGTGGGAAAGAAAAGTTTTATTTCGTATCCTTTCCTGGAGAGACGTTGCTCAGAAGGCAGGGTGTAGTGCGGGGCTTCAGTGGCCTCCCTCCTCTTGCAGAGGCTTGCAGCACCAAGTGCCACCGCTGTTACTTAGGTGACCCTTTCAACCTCTGGTGGAGAGACAAGTAAATAGCTTTTGAATTTCCTCCCCTGCTTTCAGAGACCAGAGGTTCGAACTTGCTGAGGTGTTTTTAAATCCTCTACATAGTGTGTAAAATTGAGGGGGTAAAAAATCAGACACCAAAGATGCACTTTTTGGCACACAATGTACTTAAATTTTTCTAAACCTAAACTTCATAGGACCTAAGGAATATCACTTTTCTTGCAAAGAGGCAGACACGTCCTTATGCCTAAAAATCAAGTCTTTTTTTTTTTTTTTAAGTTTTTATGTATTTTGAGAGAGAGACAGCAGAGTGGCGGAGAGGCAAGAGGCAGAGAGAGAAAGAGAGAGAGAGAGAATCCCAAGTAGACTGCACAGTCAGTGCAGAGCCGGATGCGGGGCTCCAACTCAGGAAACTGTGAGACCATTACCTGTATTTTTTAGGAAATAGGAATGACCTTCATATTACATGGGGGATAACCAGATGAGATTGCTAAAAATCAATCAATCCAAAAAAGTGAGCTTCTACCATTTTGGTTTTGACTACATTTTGCTTAGAAACTGCAGGAAAGAAGCTCAACAAAGTATTTGCCTGGTGTATAGAAACAATAATAAAAGTATATAAAGCCAACTTTAAATCCTAGCATTGTTTCCTTTGTGTTTTCAAAAGTTGACAAGGGTTTCCAGAAGCACAAACCAGGCGTCTTCTGTGGCAACTTTCTCTAGTCAAATCTCCCCACCTTTTCCTAGGTTCAAGGCCACATTCTAGAACTTTCAACATGCCCATGGACAGACACTTATTAACCAGAATTCAAAGGCTTTGGAAAAGAAAACTTTTTATGACTCATCGAGGTATTGGGGAAGGCCCCTTGTGAAGGGTTAGATTTATATCATTGGGGAAGAAAGTTGGGTTTTCCTGATATTGGTATCCCGGGATTCCAAGGGGTGGCAAGTGACCCAGTCCCTGTGAGATGCAGTGTGTGTGTGTGGGGGGGGCAGTACTTTGGAGGGTCAATGGGCCTGGGCTCTCCAGGGCACGCTTGCCAGGCCCAGGCCCCGTGGTCAGGCCAGCGCTTCTGTGACGCGAGGTTCCAGGCCGTAGGCCTTCTGGTGCTGCCCAAGGGCCCGCGCTACGCACTTTCGCTCCCTAGCGCAGCCCGCAGTCAGGGCAGCCGGAGCAGCCAGGCGATAGGAGGCTAGGAGGCGGAGGCGGCATGAGCTACTACTACCAGCTACCAGTGGTGATCGACAACGGCTCAGGAGTGATTAAGGCGGGCCTGGCTGGGTCACGGGAGCCCCAGTTCGTCTACCCCAACATTATCGGCCGGGCCAAAGGACAGGGCTGGGTAGCGGAGGGCGCGCTGGAAACGTGTGTAGGTGACCAAGCGCAGGAGCGGAGAAACTCGTTGTCCATCAGGTACCGTCTTCTCACAGCGGGCAGGACCCTAGTGGAGGGGAAAGAGGGAGGGTCTAGATGAGGGGCATAAGGGTGAGAGGACAAGGAAGACAGGAACAGGAAGTTTCAACCCGCTGGTGCAGGCCACAAATCTCTGAGGGTACCAGACATCTAAAGGGTTAGCATTACTTGCTCTTTGTATGTAAACAGATCTGTTCAAATGTATAAATGAAGTCACCGTTCATAATGTACAAGTTTATTTAAGGATGTCACTTTCTCCCTGTGGGTTATTTTCTTCAATTAATTGATATTAAAACTGTACTATTATGTAAAGATTTCCCAATTTTTAAACTTCGTTTAAAGTTTATTTATTTTGAGAGAGAGGGAGCAGGGGAGGGGCAGAAAGAGAGAGGGAGAAAGGGAATCCCAAGCAGGCTCTGCCTAGAGCTTGGGACTTGATCCCACCGACTGGGAATTCCTGACCTGAGCAAAGATCAAGAGTCAGATGCTTAACTGACTTAAGCCAGCCAGGTGCTCCAAAGGCTTCCCAATTTTTTTTTTTTTTTTTTTTTTAAAGATTCTTTGTCTTCCAACGCGGGGACAAATGGAAAGCAACAAAAATTGCAGAGGAAGTCAGCTATGCAGACTTTTGCTGGCAGTTACCTTCTCTAACTGGCTGTGACAGTCACTGCCAACAAAGGGTACTGGTAATAAGTATAGGGATTAACCCAGGTTTGAAGAGAGTAGATGCTGAAAAAATTAAACGCTGCCACTAAAAAAAAAAAAAAAAGCTGTCACTTATCTTACTGCTTTTCCTACAGCTACCCAGTGGAACGTGGTCTCATTACTTCCTGGGGGGACATGGAGGTCATGTGGAAGCATATCTATGATCATAACCTGAAACTAAAGGCCTGTGATGGCCCAGTCTTGATTACGGAGCCAGCACTGAACCCACTGGCCAAACGGCAACAAATCACTGAAGTGTTTTTTGAGCATCTGGAGGTGCCTGCCTTTTATATGTCCATTCAGGGGGTGCTGGCTCTCTTTGCTGCTGGCTTCACAACTGGTTTTGTGCTGAACTCAGGTGCTGGGGTTACCCAGTGTGTGCCCATCTTTGAGGGTTACTGTCTGCCTCATGGTGTCCAGCAGCTAAATCTGGGAGGCCTTGACCTCACCAACTACCTCATGACACTGTTGAAGGAGCAGGGCATCATGCTGCTTAGTGCTGCAGACAGAAAGATTGTCGCAGACATTAAGGAAACTTCTTGTTATGTGGTAATGAACTACGAAGAGGAAATGGCCAAGAAACGTGATTCTATAGAGAAAGTTTACCAGCTACCTGATGGGACGATGATCAAGCTCTATGACCAACTCTTTCATTGTCCAGAGGCCCTCTTCTCTCCACGTCTTAGGAACCTTCAGACCCCTGGCATCGATAAGTTGTGTTTCAACAGCATAATGAAATGTGATACAGATCTGAGGAATTCGTTTTTCTCCAATATTATCCTTGCTGGGGGATCAACCTCTTTCCCCGGTTTAGACAAGCGGCTAGTTAAAGGTGTAGCAAATATGGTACCTGCCAATACACCTGTGCAAGTTACAGTTCCCCCAGAAAGGAAACTATCAGTGTGGATGGGAGGCTCTATTCTTGCATCCCTGTCTGCTTTCCAGGACATGTGGATCACTAAGGCAGAATTTAAAGAAGTTGGACCCAACATAGTACATCAAAGATGCTTCTGAATACAGATAAAATGGTTAGAAAAAAATGCTTTGAGTATATGTGACAGAAAACTTTGGATATTATATATGTCTGAGAGAACAGAAAGTATTTCAGTTGTTGGAATGTCCATGTCTCTTCCATTTCTGTGATGGGTGAAGCAAACAACCTGTTTCTGGAGTAGAACCAAATTAAATGCTAGAGGAAACATTATTCTTGACCTTGAAGTTCTCATCTTTCCCTTGGAAAAATTTGTAGTGCAACATGTGTGCCAACTGGGTGATACAGATTTAAGTTTGTTGAGGTTTACATAATGAACAAAGCATATTCAAGGCATGCTTAATAGACTGGTTTTATTGAAATAAAGAGCTCACATTGAGCAGACTAAGAGCAATGACTAGGAAAGTTAATGAAGGCCAAGGACTGGAAAGGGAGGCTTTGTGTTACACGTCCTATAGGCAAAGGAGAACAATTAAAGAATGAAAAGCAGGAAACCTAGGAAATTAAGATGAATGTGGCAGTGGTTTGGAGAATAAATTGGGCTGGGAAGGCCCTGGAGAGTTGGTGATCAGTTAACCAGTTATTATTCTAGATATAAAGTAGTCAAGTCATAAGACTCAAGATTATAGACAATAGGAATTCAGAAGAAGTAATTACAAAAAAACCTGACAAGTCTTGGTATCTAGTTAGATATGATGCGGGAAGAGTCTGAAATGACCTGGGTTCTTGATAATGATGGCAGTATTCATGTAACTCAAAGTATTTCATATCTGCTCTGTGCAAAGCACTATGTTAAGCACAATGACTGCTAAAGCAGGAGTGAGATCCTGTCCTTAAGAAGCCAGCAGTCTAGTATAAGAGGTGAGATTTATGCCTTAATTATAATAATACTAGGTAGAAAGTGATTTGGTGTCCTAAGAGAAGCATAAAATGGTCTGGGGGTTCATAAGGAGGAAAATACCTTGAGGTCTCGTGGAAGACTTTCTGGTAGATTTGGCTCTGGGGCTAGATTTGAAAGACAGCTGAAATTTAAACCTAATGTAATGCCCTTTCCTCAGAATTCAGGGGCAGCACATGTGGATTTAGGTCTAGGCTCTACCACCTACCAGCTGCACAAACATTTTGAAGATAAATTTTTCTTATCCATAAAGTGGGGCTGCTAATCCCTGTCTGTCTCACAGGGTCATTGTAAATTTCAAATAGGATAAACTCTGTAAAGGTACCTTTTAATTTTATTCTTTTTTGTTTAGTACATAAAACTATGTACTAAAATATAAAGAAAAGAGAGAGAGACAGAGTGCGAGTGGGAGAGGGGCAGAGGGAGAGAGGGAGACACAGAATTAGAATCAGGCTCCAAGCTGTCAGCACAGAGACTGATGCAGCTCGAACACACGAACTGGGAGATCATGACCTGAGCCAAAGTCAGACGCCCAACCCAACTGACTGAGCCATCCAGGCGCCCCTAGATACTTTTAGAATACAATGAAATCTGTTATCTTCTGTTGTAGAATTAGATGCTACTTCCTCCATGCAGTCAAAATTCATTGTGTGCTCCAACGCATTATTTGTTCTCCTATTGACCACTTAATTTATGCAGCCTTATCTTTTAGTTTGCTTGTCTTTCTCCCGCAATAGATATATTCTTAGAAGAAAGGGATTGTGGGATTTCCCTTTTCATCTCTATCCCCTTCCCTGATGCTCTCTATGGTGCACTCCCAGTAGGTATGTAGATATGGAGAATTGACCAAAAGAAAATTCTGGCCAGAGGTAACATTAGGGCAAAGATTCCAAGGTGTAATAATGATGGGCACATTGTACAAGGAGAAGTGGGCCTGAGTCAAGCATTTGTGAAGAGGTGCATTTCATTCCTAGGTACTTCTCTCCCACGTCAGTGATTATAAGGAAAACTAGATTGGATACCGTGTAAAAAATGATTATCTGAGAGCACTGTGAACAGTTGATGCTGCACTCACCAGATTCACAAGCACTGTAGAGAGCATGAACTTATTCTTCAGAATTCTGAAACGGTTTTCTAAAAGAAAATAGGGCTATCTACACATTTATCTAATTTAAACTTCAACATCTCAGGGGGGCCTGGGTGGCTCAGTGGGTTAAGCATCAGATTCTTGCCTTCAGCTCAGGTCATCAGCTCGTGGTTGATAGGTTCAAGCCCAGGATTGGGCTCCATGCTGACAGTGTAGAGTCTGCTTCGGATTCTGTCTCTCCCTCTCTGCCCCTCTCTCAGAAATAAACTTAAAACACAAAGCAAAACTTCAACATCCCAGAGAGATGAGCAAGACAAGCATTACTCCCATTTTACAAATTAAAAAAATTGATATTTAAACAGGTTAAGAGATTTAAGTTTAAAGCGATCCCAAAGTAAATTGCTTGCTACATTAGTCAGGCAAACAATTCTGAACCATGGTCTCAGGTAGTTAACTCAACAACCTACCTGGAATATTCTGTACTGACTCCAGCCTCTAACATGGGCTCATAGATGATCCTTTTCAAGTAATCTAGGGATAGGGAATAAAATGGAATCACGTTTATATTTTCCCTGCCCTTAAAATCATTGGAAACCAACCCCTCTAATATTTTATCTTTCTTTCAGACCGAGGTGTCAATAGCGACAACTCCACAGAATTCACCCAACTGAACATGAATTCTACAATTAGGATCAGCCAGTTATATGTAAAACAATATTATTGTTATGCCCAGAATTCGTGATCCCCAAATACCGCCAGGGAGCCGAGTCCGATGTAAAAGCAAAAGAGCCTTTATTCCAGCTAGCTCGAGCTCAATCCCCTACCTGCACCGGTGCAGCGGTGAGATACCAGGGAGAGAGAGCGAGTTTCAAAAGGACATAGGTTTTATTGGGGCCTAGGGGCAGTTGGTGAGGTAATGGCTATGGCCTCAGCCGATTGGCTGGGGAAGGGTCCTGGGGAAGGGTCCGAGTCCTGTTAGGCAGGTGAGGGGGGGGGGTTACTCAAGGGGAGGAGGTGTGGTCAAGGTGAAGGACACAGAACAAGATGGAGTCGGAGGGAGTAGGCCCGCCCTTTCAATTATACCATTACAGAAACTTGGTACAATTTACGGTGGATTTTTAACCTAATCATGACACAACATTAAAGCAAAGTTAATGACTGAAAAGCTTTCATTTCCTAATAAAAGGTAAATTCAAATCTTGAATGTTAAGATTAAGAATGAAGTAGTTATACTTAATAAAACCCATCCTATGTTCAAGAAGACGTTGCAAAGAGGCCTTCTAAGGAGAAGGGAGCAGGGCAGGAACTCCAAGGCAATCCAACGAGTCCAGCCAACCTTCTGGTTTAGCCAAGGCTATCCGGGAATCTATTTTCTTAAAGATCTCTAACAAATGTGACTAGAGTTGAGAATCACTGTCATATTTCCCAGGCCCTAAAATTTTTCTGTGAACTTCATTTTCTTAAGGTGGTCAAGCGCCCCGAGGCCGGTCCTTAAGGCAGGTGCACCCGGTCCTTAAGGCATGGAAAACGGAGCCGTGCAGTAGGACAAGCTCGTTTTCACTTTCCAAGTACGTCGGAAAATACCTAACGCTTTTCCCAGGAAATGTGGGGGGAGGGGCGCAACTGTCCTCACGGCCGGAAATAGAGCATTCCAAAAAAAAAAAAGGGTGGGTGGGGACGGATCTCGCGAGAACCGCGATGGGAGGGCTTTAGCCAATCGGCGCGTACGGCGGCCGCTGTCTTTATAGGGAGCCGCGGCGTTGTGCACCTCGGGTTGTGGAGGGTGGGCCTGGGAGGGGAAGCGGTCAGTTTTTGTCTAACCCTAACTGAGAAGGGCGTAGGCGCCGCGCTTTTGTTTCCCGCACGCTGTTTTTTTCGCTGACTTTCAGCGGGCGGAAAAGCCTCGGCCTACCGCCGTCCACCGTACAGTTTGGAGCAAACAAAAAATGTCAGCTGCTGACTTGCTCGCCCCTCCCAGGACCCTGCGGTGGCTCGCCTCCTTAGCCCCCGCGTCCCGCCTAGAGGCCGCGGTCGGCCCGGGGCTTCTCCGGAGGCACCCATTGCCGTCGCGAAGAGTTGGGCTCTGTCAGCCGCGGGTCCCTTGGGGGGCCAAGGGCGAGGCTCTGACCGCAGGGAGAGAAACGGGAGCAGGTCCCCGCGCGCGGTGCGCTTCCCTGAGCTGTGGGACTTGCACCCGGGACTGGGCTCAGACACATGCCGCCTGCTGAGGTGCTGTTGGAGGCGCGCAGTCGGCTTTCCCAAGGGAAGGGGTGGGGGCGGGGGGGGAACTCCTTTTGTGAGCGTCGGTCTCCCTTCGCCATCAGTGGTGGGCCTGTGGGGTCGCGATACCCGCGGATTGGACTAGGGTGCGTGCAGATTGGCAGAAGGATGCGTGGAGAGCATTTATGAAATTGGCCCAGATGAGTGGGCAGTGAGCCAAGCAGTCAGCGAGCCATTCTTTTGTAGGGTTTTTGTCCTAATCCCCTGCCTCTGGTTTTGTTGCCCATTCGTACCTCATGTATTAGCTGATCTGGGGGTTTTGTTGAGGTTTTGCCTTTACGAAAGTAGATCTGGAAAGTAGATCACGCAGCCAGTCCCCTCGATGGGATGGTTAAACATTTCGTAAGTATTTGTTAACCAGAACTAGTGTGTTCTCAAAACAGTCAATATTGTTCCTTTAATGGTGCCAGCTTGTTAATTTTCTTTGCCTCTGCCGGTGGTTGCAAAGCATTAAGTGGCGACAAACGGAAAAGAAGGAAATATGTTACCACCCCCGCCCCCCATTTGGATCTGGTGGTCTTTCAGGAAAGAAAATAAACTGATGGCCTACTAGGTTAAAGGAAACAACCTACAGGCCCTTCTGCCCAGTTATCTCCAAAGACTAAATCCAAATTTACGTATGGATTCATCCCAAACGAGTGCCTTCACTTCCTTAAGACAGCTATTCAGGGAGTTGTTGCTGGGAGAGATGGTAGCCCGCGACCTGCATTTTAACATTTATTTTTTATTAAAAAAAAAATTAACATTTATTTTTGAGAGACTGGCAGAGCATGAGCAGGGGAGGGGGAGGGAGAGAGAGATACAGAATCTGAAGCAGGCTCCAGGCTCTGAGCTATCAGCACAGAGCCTGACCCGGGGCTGGAACTCACAAACGTAAGATCATGACCTGAGCCGAAGTGAGACGCCCCACCGACTGAGCCACCCAGGTGCCCCTGGGGCCTGCGTTATGGAGACAAATGACCAGGGTGATATTCTGCTCACGTCCCGACCTGACAACGGAAAGAACCAATCTGGAGGACCATGTCAGCAAATTTGTAAATGTGTAGGTCTGCAGTACCTCAGCCCATTACCTAAAATAGGTCCTTCAGTGTTGTCCAACACAATTCTTAGCCCAATTATAGACGTGTGAAAAAGCTGGAATTCGCTGTTGCTGGTAATGCTCTCTAAGAAGAAAAATAATTTTCCTCAGTCAGCATGGTTTTCTGGAAAGCACACAGGGTGAGTAGGTTGAGATAACTCCGCTTCACCAAGCTTCCATGTACTCAGAAGGTGACCTTTTAAGACCTCTTGAAGACTGCCCGGGTTCCTTGAACTATAAATAAATGTCTTTTGTTCCTGCTCCACCTAGTGGTACTTTAGTTTCTCCGCATTTACAAGATTTGTGGTGGTATGGGGCCTGCGGCAAGGATGGCCATCTCCTGGGAATGTTTTTCTCTCATTTTTAAAAAGAAAATATTAATTGAATAAATACAATTTAAAAATAAGTCCACAGCTGTTTTTTAGTTCTTGTATTTGAAGTCCTCCCTCTGACTAATGTCTTATAAACATTCCAAAGGAAAGCTCTTCTTAGTATTATAAACATTTGATATATTTATTCTAGTTTGGCAAAGTAATTCTCTTAAGTGATACGGTTTTGGAGTAAAAAGGGACCATCAGGGTCATCCAGTGATATAATTTACATGGAAAGCTTTTGTGGATAATAATTATGGCAAATGTGAGTTATTGCTACAAGACTTAAATCCCTCTAGCAGATAAAGAAACATGCTTAAATGGGGTTAGATGACTTACCTAAGTTAATTACTTGCAGAGTTGGGACCAGCAACAAGGCCTCCCAACTTTAAGTTCAGTGCTCTGTTTACTATGTGGCATCTTAATGCTGCATTGGTTTATCTGGGAAGAATGACTAGCATTAATTGCACCATCATTTTCTGGTTTAAAACGAAATCGCATCCTTAATGGTTACTTGCCTGTGAGCTTAGGTTCCACCCCCAACCCCCACTCCCTCCACAGCCACCTTTGATGTGATTTTGTGCTGGAAAGTCCCATGTGTGCTTCACTATTTTACACGTACAGCTGATCCTTGTCATTTGTGGTAGTTCTATAAAGTTATAAACATTGAACTAGTGAATACTGAACCATTTCTCTCGGGGGAAATATGGAATTAGGTTTCTGTGAGCCTCTGGTCACAACATCTGCACCAACTGATTAAGGCATAATCTTGTTTTATGTGTGTTTCTGTTTAAAGAAATATATTAATATCTTAATATATGTTCAATATATGATTGACTTACTATTTTTAATACTATATTATTTAACATATAACATTGACATTTACATATATATTTAATATGCATATATCAATGTACTCAAGTTCATATAGCTCATGCCTGTACGAAGCATATCTAGCACGTGCATTTCCTATATGGGTCATATCGCAGCCTTCCTTTTTTTTTTTTTCTTTTTTTAAAAGTATTTATTTATTTATTTTGAGAGAGAGAGCGAGCAGGGGAGGGGCAGAGAGAAGGAGAGAGAGAATCCGAAGCAGGCTCTGCACTGTCAGCGTGAAGCCTGACGCGGGGCTCAAATTCACAAACCATGAGATCGTGAACTGAGCGGAAACCAAGAGTCGGACTGAGCCACCAAGATGCCCCCGTATCACAGCCTTCTTGCACTTAGGAACACCAGATAGCACTTCAACACTATGCTTGGGGGTCGTTTTAAATAACAAAATCAATAACAAAAAAGCACAAAAGTGCCAAAAAAGTGCCCCTAAATAGAACACAAAAAGGGCAGTTATTTACAGTGTTATTTTTGGAACGAGAATGTAAAGTGTCCCCTTGTTTGGCCTCTGGTGGGAACCTTCAAAATCAGTTGACTGAAATTTTTTACTGCTCTGCATGTGTTTGTGAATGACTGTAAAAACATTGCAGGTATTGATTTTGGGTTTACAAATTTTAGTAGATAAATTCAAAATATGAAACCCACGAATACTGAAGATAAAACTCAAGGTCTCTGTGACACTTGTACCTAAGAGAGACTATAGGTATCCATCCACGTGGCCACTGATGTACTTGGGGCTTGTTTCATGCCTCTTATATTCTTTAAACAAGTGATTTACAGAGTGGTATAGTGGGAGAAAGGGGTATGTGAATTTTGAAAATAATAGTATCTGCCCCACTTATTTTTTTCAGTTAATTATGCCGAATATCAAATAATAAAGGAGGATGTGAGAATTTTACGCTTATGAAGGAAGCTATAGCTTTAAAGATATTGAGAAACATAGGTTTTGCTTTGTCTTTAGAATGAGAGGCTTCTTTTCTAAGGTCCTCCATTGGCTCTAGTTTTTGACTCTGAAGATGACATGAATTTTATTTCAGCTTGTCCTGGTTCTGCAGTCAAACCTTTCATATTAGCCTGGCTCAAGACCTTCTAAGAGACACCTGTACGGCACAGGCATGCGTATATGCACACATGCACCCAGACTCACATGAAGTGTAGAGGAAAAGTAGCTTGAAAGTAAGATAATGAAAGGGCAAAAGGTAATTGCCCTTCCTTCCCCACGTATTCCTTGAAGTTAATAATGTGAGATGGAGTAAAAACAGCCAAAACACCCAAGGCCTAGGCCAGGGTTTGTAAATTTAAATGTTTGCCATGGATGTGAAGGAAACAAAGGAGTGAATCACTCCAAGAGTAAGAAAGTAGAGACCAGGGAGATGGTGGGGAGACACGAGTGTCCCTTAGAAAGCAGGCAGCAGCTTTGTGGGAATGGAAGGCTAAGATTGCCAATACTTCAGGGGAGTACAAAACATTTAGATTTTTATGTGAACACAGTTTTAAATGTTGGTAGCTAATCTGAAATAACATTTAAATATCATGTGGGTGTATAAAGAATTTGGGCTGGTCTTTGTTTCTGAGTTTGGGGAAGTAGCTTCTATACCTTTGGAATTTCCCAGGTGGTAGGAGTGCCTTTCTTATTCATGGTGGGTCTCTCATACTTTGTGAGATGACTAATAGTTGATGAGATGACTCAGTATGGGGCTGGTCGTGCCAGAAAGAGCAAATGGGGGATTATCAACCCAACCTTCTGGGAAGGGGTTTGGGGGGGGGGGGGCAGAGACTGACACATGATTTACCAATCATACTGATATAATGAAGCCCTAGTAAGAACTCTGGACACACGGAAGCTTGGATGAACTTTCCTGGTTGGTAGTAATCCACCTTGTCGCATATCAGTGTATTGGGAAGATGATACATCCTTGAGGACGCAGGAGAGAACAGTGGAAGCTTCACATTTGAGACTTTCCCAGACCTTGCTCTCTGCATCTCTCCTTCCTGTCCTTTTGCTATAATAAAACTGTAATTATAAGTATTGCATTTTCCTGACTTCTGTGAGTCATTCTAGCAAATTACCAAACTTGAGGAAGCAGCAGAAACCCCTAAATTTGTAGCCAGCAGCTTAGAAGGGAGGGTGGCCTGGGACCCTTGAACCTGTGACTGGTATCTGGAGTAAGGGCAGTCTTGTGGAGGACTGTGCCGTTAGCCTGTGCAGTTTGGCCTGACTTAGGTGGTTGGTGGCAGAAGTCATTGCAGTGGGCCAACTGAAGAGCCTTTTGAGGTAAAATCTGGCTCATTATAGGCCACTAATTTATGACCTTTGGCCTAGGTAAATTCAATGATACCAGATGCCAGGAGGGCTTTCCCTAGAGATGTGGGAGTTTGGGCCATCCCACCAGTTCAAGGCCCACCCAGGATAATCATATTTGAGAAGACGCTATGCTGTTGGCATCTTTTACCGGCCCCTGGGTATATCATTGGAGGCAGGACTTTGAAAATTAAACTTTAATAATATTCTGAAATAGTAATGCCACTCCTTCTTCATAATATTTAGGGCCTAGGACATTTGTTCCTGGGGTTCTGCCTGAGGGAGGCCTATCGTTCATCAGTGTCCGTTCTGTCAGATCCTGGTGGAGCTGTGAGGAGGCTTCTACCATCACTTGGTAGAATTGAGGCCATTTTACCCCTACCTTTCCTTTGTCCTGGTTCAGATCTCCCCTCCTAGAGAGTTATCAAAGTGTACAGTGTCTTCCTTTGTGTTGCTTCAATTCTTCCTGGAGAGAAAAAGGAAAGAGGAAGGAATGGGAATGATGTTATCCTTGTGGTCAAGCATATTTAGCCTGTGTTCTGACCTAGCTGGGGGATCTAGTGTAAAGCACCCAGCTTCAAATTCCACATCTGTCGAGTGGATATAGTGAGACTTACCTGGAGAGGGGGTTCTTTAAGAGAGGAGAAGTAGGTGTTATTCTCTTACTTTGCAAAGAATGATTTTGCAGCACTCTACTGGGAGTGTTTTGGCTACTCCAGCAGGAAGAGTTTTGATTTGTGTTAGGCATATAGGTAAGAGAAGTGCGGATAAGAATGGTAGTGCTAATGGTCTGTTAGTTTTTCTAATATCATACTAATTATGAACGTGATGCACATCTGTAATAAGAAATGTCCTAGATGATGTTTCCTATCCTGTATTTTGTCTTGGGGTCTGTAGGTTTTTACTTTGGTGATATTTATGTGTGTACCATGGCTGTCTATGTAGGTCTTTCTTGACTCTCGATGAGGTTATGTCCTGATAAACCCGTTGTAAGTTGAAGATCTCATAAGTCAAAAGTACACCTGGTGTACCGAACATGATAGGTTTGCCTAGCCTACCACTGACATTAGCTTACCCTTGGGCAAAATCTCTAACACAAAGCCTACGTTACAATAAAGTGTTGAATATCTTATGTAATTTGCTGGATATTCTTTTTTTTTTTAATTTTTTTTTAACGTTTATTTATTTTTGAGACAGAGAGAGACAAAGCATGAACGGGGGAGGGTCAGAGAGAGGGAGACACAGAATCTGAAACAGGCTCCAGGCTCTGAGCTGTCAGCACAGAGCCCGACGCGGGGCTTGAACTCACGGACTGTGAGATCATGACCTGAGCCGAAGTCGGACGCTTAACCGACCAAGCCACCCAGGCGCCCCAATTTGCTGGATATTCTACCGAAAGTGAAAAACGGAATGGCTGGTCCGGGTACAGAAGGTTGTAAGTGTATTGGTTCACCCTCATGATGGCGTGGCTGACTGGGACCTGAGGCTCCCTGTTGTTGCCCAGCATCTCGAGAGAGCATCCCACCACATATTGCTAGCCTGGGAAAAAGTCAACATTCAACATTTCAAGTATGGCTCCTACTGAAAGCATACTTACCGCGTTTGTACTTTCCTAAAGTAAAGAAATTGTAAGTCAAACCGCTGTAAGTCAGGGACTGTCTGTGTTAGAAATGTTAAAATGTATAATTATAGCTATTAAAAGCAATTTTAGGGAAACCCATCAGAAAAAAAAAAAAACAACAGTGAAGAAATAAAAATACTGGATTTTTCATATCAATTTTCGAATGAGGATATTGTAGCTAAAATGAAAAACATTATTTATATCATTTGCAGAAAATAGTTGTATTCACCTCACAATCACTTTTTAGAGTGCAAGGAGCTTACTAAAGTGAACCAAATGACTTATTTTCAACCTTGGAAGAAAAACTCAATTAAAGCTGCAATTGAACTGTAATGGCACCAAGGAGCTGGACTTGACCTCACATGCCAGATGATAATCATCTTTCAAGTGTACAAACAAGGAAGCATAGTTATCAAAGAATGAGAAATACATTTGTTCAAAGACCATTTACTGCTTTAACAAGAGGTGAAAGCTTGCCAGAAATGTATAAACACCTAACACTGTGCTATTCATAGGCTTAACATGTTCAAAGACTTGGGGGGCAATTTAAAAATATCTTTGAAGTTGTGAGTATTCATCATCATATCTAATAATGCTTACTTTCTGGAGCCCCTTTCCAAGGAGGGCAAAGCAATTTATCTGACTTATTTTCATGACATCCTTGTGAGATAAAGCAACTACCATTATCTCCCTTTTGCAAATGGAGAAACTGAAACACTGGGAGGTAAAATCACTTCAAGTAGGTCAGTGGCTGGCCCAAGAATTTAAGCACACACATTAAAGCTTTTAATTCCCATTTTAGTTTAACTACAGAAAACTAAATAAATAAGAATTAAAAAAAAAATAAGAATCTCATAGTTTTTCTTTCTCCCTTTTTTTTTAAATGTTTATTTACTTTCGAGAGACAGAGTGTGAGTGGGGGAGGGGCAGAGAGAGAGGGAGGCACAGAATCTGAAGCAGGCTCCAGGCTGTCAGCACAGAGCCTGATGCGGGGCTCGAACTCAGGAACCATGAGATCGTAACCTGAGCTGACGCTCAACCAACTGAGCCACCCAGGTGCCCCTTTCTCTTTTTTAGTTACCGGCCAATCAATGTTTTTCCTTGTCAGTCTTGGTAAGGGAAACTGTCTAAAATCGGGCTTTCCACAGCAACTAGAATCTTCTTACATTGGAATGAATGAAATATTTTCAAAGCTGTGAAGTTCGTTTAACAATTGCTCACTAAATGCCTACTCTGTCACATGTTGCACTGTTCAAGATGTTAAGATTTCAAAGGTGAGGGGCGCCTGGGTGGCGCAGTCGGTTAAGCCTCCGACTTCAGCCAGGTCACGATCTCGCGGTCCGTGAGTTCGAGCCCCGCGTCAGGCTCTGGGCTGATGGCTCGGAGCCTGGAGCCTGTTTCCGATTCTGTGTCTCCCTCTCTCTCTGACCCTCCCCCGTTCATGCTCTGTCTCTCTCTGTCCCAAAATTAAAAAAAAAAAAAAAAAAAAAAGTTGAAAAAAAAAGATTTCAAAGGTGAAAAACGTGCTTTCCATGTTTAAAGGTCTTCCTGAAGAGAAAGATTATATACACACTCTATATGGCAGTTCGGTCTTATTTAAATTTAAAGTCTTCATCTTGTCCCCCAAATCTATTTCTTCCTGTTTTCCCCTCTCTCTCAGTGCCACTGCCACACACTCAGTTGCTCAAAGTATTAATCTGGACACCATCCTTGACTCACTTTTCCCTCACCCCACCGCATCCTCTGGTCCATATTGAAAACATACCCTGAAGTCTTCGAGTCTAATTCATTTCCATTGCTACTGCTCTAAGAAATACAATTGGCTGCAAAGATCTTCCAACTATCCTCTCTGCATCTTGTCCCCTACGCACCATCAAGTCATTTCCCACAATGCCATGAGTGATCTTATGAAGGTACAGACGGAACCGTGTTTCTTCTCTGTACAACCCTTCAATGGCTCACATTGCATGCAGAGTAAAATCCAAAGTTCTTATCAAGGTTTTGCAAGATCTGGTCCCTGCTTACCCCTCTAACCTCATTTTAACCCCTTTTCTCCTCTTGCACTGTGCTGTAGCCATGCGGGTCTCCTGATTTCAGTCCCCCGGACTTGCCGAGCTCTTTTTCACCTTAGGCCCTCTGCTTCAATTGCCCTGCCCTGCACTTGGGGTTCTCAGCCACCTCCTCTTTCTCATTTCAACTAAGATACTACTTCCTTGGAAGCCTCTCTGACCTTTTAAAGCAGGTTCTCTCTCCTTTTATGACATTATTTGGTTACCTTCATCCCATGTTTTCCTCATTTGTAACAAATTGTTTGCTTATAGTCTGTCTTCTTCGCTAGGCTGTAAAGATAGGTACAGGGACCACGTCATTTACTCATTGATACATCCCTGGTGCATATGTAATAGTTGCTTAATAATTAGCTGTTGAATAAGTGAATGAGTGCTGTTGGGACAGAGACAGGCCACTTAAATGTGACTTCTGGGTTTTTTTTGCTATTTGTTTTTATGTTTTATTTATTCTTGAGAGAGAGAGAGAGCACGAGCAGGGGAGGGGCAGAGCAAGAGAGGGACACAGAACCTGAAGCAGGCTCTAGACTCTGAGGTGTCAGCATAGAGCCGGATGCGGGGCTGGAATCACAAGCTGTGAGATCATGACCTGAGCCGAAGCCGGATGCTTAACCGACTGAGCCACCCGGGTGCCCCTGTTTTTTGTTTTTGTTTTTTTAAGTTATCTCTACACCCAGTGTGAGACTTGAACTCACAACGCTGAGATTAAGAGTCACACACTCCGGCCACTGAACCAGCTAGGTGCCCCTGTAATTGCTGTTTTACCAGCACAGACAGATGCAAGCTGCTAAGTAGATTATCTGCCAAGTATATTTTCTTTTTTCCAGTTACAAAATTAGTGTAACAGTGTTACAAAAAAAGCTGAGAAGTAGAAAACAATCACGTTTCAGTAAAACTCTAGTATTATTTGGTATATTTCTTTCCAGTCTCTTTCTTTAAAAAAATTTTTTTTAATGTTTATTTATTTTTGAGAGAGAGAGAAGGAGAGAGAGACAGTGTGAACGGGGGTGGGGCAGAGAGAGAGGGAGACACAGAATCCAAAGCAGGCTCCAGGCTCTCAGCTGCCAGCGCAGAGCCCAATGTGGTTAGAATTCGTGAACCTCGAAATCATGACTTGAGATCGTATGTTTAACCGACTGAGCCACCCAGGTACCTTTCCCGTGACTTTCTACGTGTATATTTTACATGATTATATCTGATAAGTACATTTTACCTAATTATTTTCCAAGTTCTGCTTTTGTCAATACAGTAGTAAATCATAGGCTTTTTTTTGTGATACTACAAAAGACTTCAGATCCATTAGCTAATACTGTTGCCTAATGTTCCATTCAATGGATACACCAGTTCTACATAACACTTTGCCTATTGATGGATATTTAAGTTGTGTTCAATTTTTTTCTTGCTATTGTGAATAATTATTATGTACAACATTTGCCATGTTTTTAGATTATTCTTTTACTTAGTTACTAAGCGTGCATGACTGGGGCGCCTGGATGGCTCAGTTGGTTAAGCAGTCCACTCTTGATCTCAGTCCAGGTGGTTTGTGAGATCAAGCCCTGCGTTGGGCTCTGTGTCTGCTTGGGATTCTCTCTCTCCCTCTCTCACTGTCCTTCCCCCGTGGCCCCCCCCCCCACCCCCGCCCACACATGCACTCACTCTCTCTCTCAAAATAAATAAATAAACTTAAAAAAAATAAAAGAATGCATGATTAACACAAAGGTATTTGGTTTGAAGGAGAATTACTCAGACTTGTAGAGTGACTTTGGGTAATCTACCTATTTTGCTTTGTCTTCTAAAATTTTCAAAAAAAGAATTTTCCTTGATTACCATATATATCTACTTATATAGAGCATTAGATCTGGCCATAGCTGCAGGTAACTTGGGTAACTGAATATTGAATCATTGAATCTCTCCCAGAGTCTTTCTACTAAAATGGAGGATACGTTATATATTCCCTGTCTTATCTTTCCTCATTTTCTTCCTTCCTTACTTTCACTGCCAATCAATTTTAACAAAGCAGGAGTTAGAGATGACAGGGAGAACAAGAGGGGGTGGGGTAGGGGAAGGGAGTGGGAGGGCAGAGAGGGGGAAGAGACAGAGCATGGTTAAAAACTCTGAGTCTATTTCTCAGCTTCATTTGTGCTTCTGTTACAGGGACGAAGGAAATCAATACGTAGTCTGGATATGGACATGGTGGTGCCTCTTCTGCATTATACTTTTCCTCCTGCATTCAGTTGTAGTCATGCATTGTAGGTGGAATGGATTGACCCTTGCCTATATACAGATGGTTCTAATCCCATCTTCTTTGCCATTGTGAGCAGCTCTGGGATGGTCCAGTTGGAACAAGTTTAATGGTTGGAACAGTTTAATGGTTGAGTGAAATTAGAGTCTCTCTCCTTGAATGGCAAAGAAGGAGCAAGAAATCAATGTTCTGCTATTAGAATTAGAAGGGAAGCCAGTCTGAGGACAGAGTCAACACATAAAGACAGGCAGAATCCAGAGACACACAGAGCAAGAGGGGGTGGGGCCCTTGATGCACTCTACTTAAAAGCTTGCTTTACTTCTGGACTTTCTAAATACATGCACTGATAAATTGCCTTGATTGTTTAAGCCATTTGGGAGTTGAGGTTTTTGTTGCTTTCACTCAAAAGAACCTTAACTAATGCAGAAGGACTGGCATGAAGGACTGCAATATGATTGCTGTCTTGCCAAGTAACCTTATTGTGGTCCAGTCCCAGAAGAGGGGTGACAGTGGCTTCTGTCCTAGAATGAAATGTTCTTTCCACCACAGGAGGCGTGCCTCAGGGACTTCTGGACCCCCTCTTCTCCCACTTCGTACTCCCAGGCCCTGGACACAATGATACGTATCATTACCATTTCTAAAGACAGGACGTGAGACTTTCAGATACTGTATTTGCAAGTAAATGTTTTCCTATTAGAAATGTTTTGTAATTACCAAGTGCCATGGATGTGGTTTGTGACTATTTATGACACATGATATTTATTTAATTTAATTTATATATATTTTATTTTATTTTTTTAATGTTTATTTTTGAGAGATAGAGACAGAGCATGACCAGAGGCAGGGGACAGAGAGAGAGGGAGACACAGAATCCAAAGCAGGCTCCAGGCTCCGAGCTGTCAGCACAGAATCTGACGTGGGGCTTGAACTCACAGACTGTGAGATCATGACCTGAGCTAAAGTCGGACGCTTAACCGACTGAGCCACCCAGGTGCCCTGTTATATATATTTTATTTTAAAATTGTGTAATATGATTTATAAATATAAAAGTAATATAATATAATATAATATAATATAATATAATATAATATCAAATAGCAGAAGCACAAGGGCTGTAATTCTGAGGCAGAAGCAATCTGGACAACAGCCCTAGGCTAATCAGAGATAGAGGTCCAAAAGCTAGGAACTTGGAACCACAGAGTGTGCTTGAAATGTTTATTCATAGTGGTGAAAAAAAATTGTGTTTGTGTGTGTGGCACACAGCAGTGAAAATTCGCACTTCTCTTGCTCTTCTCCATCTTCCACTCCCATTCTGTCCTTTCCCCCCACGCTAGCTCTCACCTTATTCAGTGGCTTGTTTATGACAGAGGGATTCACATGAATGATGGTGTAACTGAAGTGAGAATATCTATCTAGTTTATTTTGGTCTTAAAGTTAATGTTTTAAAAGAATTAACGCATGGAATTAGATGACTGTCCAAGATGTTATTCCTGGTATGGAGTAAGTCTTCCTTTGGTATTTACTGCAAGAAGCTGACTCTAGCAAAAAGTAACACTGCTGATGATGATACTTCTGAGTGGTTGACTTCCATATTTATAGACTTCTCCTTTGCTCTCAGACAGAGTGGTGTTCCTCTGTTTTGACCTGCTCATTAATGTAATTTTCTCTGCTAGTGCAAGATACGGAATTAAAACAGAGTTATAGGGGCGCCTGGGTGGCTCAGTTGGTTAAGTGGCAGACTTCAGCTCAGGTCATGATCTCACGGTTTGTGAGGTCAAGCCCCGCATGGAGCCCCACGTGCAGAGCTGGCCTCAGATCCTCTGTCTCCCTCTTTCTCTGCCTCTCCCCAACTTGTTCTCTCTTCCTCTCTCTCTCAAAAATAAATTAAAAAAAAACATTAAAAATATGAAACAGTTATATTGAGAGCAGAGAGGAACAGAGGGGATGATTTGAATTCACCAGGTCTCTCTACTTTTCTCCACTCCTGTCTTCATTTTGCCTTTTTCCAGCATTAACTCTGACCTTGGTTGTTTGGTCTTTGTCTCAGAGATTCAGATGCTCATTTTTTAATAGAGCACAAAGAGTCAGCTGTATTATTCTCAATTTCACACTACTTATACCAGTATTTCCCAGAGGTGTTCTGCACAATGTTTATTTTTTCTATTTGTTTATTCATGTATTCATTCATCCAGTAAACATTTACTGAGCACCTGCTATGTTTCAGCGTTATGTTAGGTGCTAGGAATGCCAGGCACTGGGTGATCAAACTGGGGTCCTGGCAGTAAACTAGAGAAGACATACAGTGACAAGTAAATTAACAAATATGTAATTTCAGAGTGTGAAGGAAATGAACAGGGTGATGGGCTAAGGTACAATGGGTGAAAGAGGAGGGTTTACAGAGTGGATAGAGGAGAGAAGTGTATGTATTTGGATTATACTTTGTAGGTAGATCTATGATAGACATTTTATGAAATGGCCATAAGAGAATGGAAGAGGGAATTGGGCATGATTCCCAGGTTTCTGGCTTGAGAAAATGGGATAAGTATAGATGGGATTTAATAATATGAGGGAAACAAGTTTTTTAGAAAAAGCAATGATTCACTGTTTTCATGTTGAGGTGAGATGTGAAAGTCTAAGTTTGTATATAGGACAGGGCCCGTTTGTGTGTACATCCCAATGTAATTATTAGTAATGTTCCTTTTTAGTCTCAAAAATCCTGGATTGTGGGGGCGCCTGGGTGGCTCAGTCGGTTACGCATCTGACTTTGGCTCAGGTCGTGATCTCATGGTCTGTGAGTTCGAGCCCCGCGTCGGACTCTGTGCTGACAGCTCAGAGCCTGGAGCCTGCTTTGGATTGTGTCTCCCTCTCTCTCTGACCCTCCCCCGTTCATGCTCTGTCTCTCTCTCTCTCTCAAAAATAAATAATAAAACATTAAAAAAAAAATCCTGGATTGTGCAATACATTACAGGGTCATCCTGTGTGTTGGCGAGAGTAGTTTTGGTAAATTGGAGAGGTGTGATATTGTTATTTAGAATAAGAAATACATATTGGTCTTGTACTGCATTTCTGGCACAGAGCTCCTAAAACTTTTGGAATTTCCTAAGTGACAAGAGTGATAATGATGTCTTGATATTCATGACAAACCCCTTTTAGGCATACCCGAGTTTATGCTCATAAGGTAACTTTTGGAAAGCACCTGAGGTTGAATCTGGTTGCTAGAGGAATCAACCACATGGTTAGGAGGCTGGAACTTTTCAGTCCCCTTTCCCCCCCACCATGTGAAGTTAAAGCCTACGTCACATGCAAGGATTCCTTCATTCTTCTAATCCTCAAACAACTCTTTGTAGAATATGTGAAAATAATTACCTTATTTTAGTAGTACAAAAACATTGTACTATAGCTACTATTATCTGAATTTTATATAGGATTAAATCGAGGGTGAGCAAGGTCTGTGATACTCTCTCTTGAGTAGTGCTGTTTTTGTACTTCCAATTTCGCTATGCCCCATGTTACTTATTCAACCTTTCTTCTTTCTGCTCTTTCGTGGGGTGGGGGGTGGTGGAAGGAGATGAGAGATAGCCATCCTTTAATTGCACTGAAATTTACAGTATTAGCTTGAGTGTCTGACCTGGGAGTCCTCCCACAATTTGATCTTAGTGCTTACGTATTCTCTATTTTTTAGTGTTTAAGTCATCTCTGTACCCAGCATGGGGCTCGAACTCACATCCCCGAGATCAAGAGTTGTATGCTCTACCAACTGAGCCAGCCAGGAAGTCCCAGTGCTTGTGTCTTCTTAACTTGAAAACCAACTCTTATATTCCAACAATTATGAGTGTAGTAATGGGGAGACTATGGCTTCACATGTGAAATCTGACTAGCCAGAGAAATCAGACTTATTGTCCCTGAAAGTAGAAAGAACACTAAAATATGATATCTGGGCTTAAATCTCAATTTTGCCATGTAGTTTCTCACTGACGTTGGGCATTTCACTTAAACTGTTTCCTCCTCTCTAAAAGGAGCTTATTAATATCTGTTCTTTCTAACTCACAAAGATTTTTAAAGATTAGACAAGTCATGTGGAAGTACACTGCTGTGCAAGTTTAAGTTATACAACTTCTTTCCTTAAAAGAAATATTTTGAGTCATCATTTCATGTCCTGAAAATGAGAATAAAGAAAATTCATCTACACCCATGAAAGTGGCCTGATTCTCATGTTAGAGAGGAATCTTAGGAAAAGTATAAAATACGAAGAATGATGTAAGGAAGAATTTCAATTAGTTAGAATTCAACTAACTAAAACCTTTAATTAATCAGGATTAGTTTTTAAATTTTCTGATTCTAGGGGCACCTGGCTGGCTCAGTCAGTTGAGCATCTGACTCTTGATTTCTGTTCAAGTCATAGTCTCATGGTCTATGGGATCAAACCTTGCATTGGGCTCTGCACGGACAGCAAGGAGCCTGCTTGGGATTCCCTCCCCTGGCCTCTCCCCGACTTGTGTGCATGTGCACGTTCTCTCTCAAAATAAATAAACTTTAAAATTTTTTGATTCTAAACCCCCAAAAACATTTCTTGAATTTATCCTGTGATTTACCCCATTGTCCATCTATGTACATTACCCTGCACTGGGAAAGTGTGAGGCAGATGGCAGAGGGAAGTGTGGGATAGACAGGGTTCTTGATGACACCGCTGCGTTGCTATTTTGACTGGCTCTGGAATCCCCTGCCCCTGGACTTTGTTCATGAGATCATAAGTTTCTTTATTATTTGAGGCTCCTTCAGTTGGGCTTACCTGTTATTTGCATCCAAAAGCATCTTAATACATTTGCCTCTACTAATTTTACATGAGGTAACCTAATCCTTTATTCTCCTCAAAGATAGGCTTTTATGATCTCTTTTTTGATCTCTTCCTGGCTCGAACTATCACCCAAAGGCGCAGGGCTTCACAGAAGCAGCACATAGCAGAAAATAGAAAAAAAGCAAAAGTTTGTTCTAGAATCAGAAATTCCACTCTTTCCCCCCTACTCCACCACTTGCCTCATCTAGTCTGTGGAACTCCTGATAATTGACTCTGGTTGCCTGGACTTGGGTATATCTCTGCCTTTTGGTGTCTTTGCCGGTGACTTGAACTTGGCCATATATTGTCTAAACCAGGATAGTCGCTGCCGATTTTAACCTCATCTTCTCCTACATTCTCAGTTCTAGTCAGCCTAGCTCCTCTTTTCCTTACTTGATGACTGCATAATTATACATTTCATCCTAGGAATCCTACCTATCCTTATTCATTCAAGCAAAGCAAGAAATTATCATTCTGGGGCTTTTCTGAAGCCACTAAAAGATTACAGAAATTTACACACGAAAGAAAATGGCGTATAAATATAGCAGGGTTGCGTAGTTTACCAAGTCTCACGGTGGATGGTGGCAGCGCCGGATTCAAGCCCAAGTCTATTTGTCTCGAAGTCTGTTTGGTTGCTATTCATCATGCTTTTCATTTCTTTCAAAACAGGAACAAAATCATACTTAATGTGCAAGGTAAGCCTTATTTAATTTCTTAAAACAAACAAACAAACAAACAAACAAACAAACAACTAAACATATACTTACCATATGGCCCAGAAATTATACTCCCGGACATTTATCCCAGAGAAATGACACTTACGTTTTTACAAAAACCTGCACACTAGTGTGCATAGCAGCTTTATTTTCGACAGCCCTAAAGTGGAAATAACCAATATGTCCTTTAGTGGGTGATGGCTAACCAAGCTGGGACCTCTGTACTATGGGATGTTACTTAGCAATAAAAAGGAACAGACTAATGATACATACAACAACTTGGATAAATGTCAGGCATTATGCTGAGTGGAACAAGCCAGTCACCCAAGGTCATATACTGTATGATTCTGTTCACATGACATTCTCTAAGTGATAGAATTATAGAGGTGGAGAACAGATTAGTGGTTGCTGGGAATAGGAATGGTGGAGAAAGGGGAGGGTAGCTGTATCTATAAAGGGGTAGTAGCATGGAGGGGATCTTTGTGAAATAGTTTTATGTCTTGATTGTATTGTGGGCTACATGAGTCACATTTGATAAAATGACAAAGAATTGTACACATACATTGTACTAATGTCATTTTCCTAGTTTTGATAGTGTGCTATAGCTATGTAATTAGGGGAAAGTGGGTGAGAGGTATATGGGACTTCTCTGTTCTATATTTGCAACTTCTTGGGAATCAATAATTATTTCAAAATAGAAAGCTAAAAAAATAGACTCATTGTCTCTCACTTCCCTCTCTACATCCTCTTCCTCAATCCAGCTTGTCACTCAGCCAGAGACCTAGCAATATTAGTGTAGGGTCCCAGGGCTAGCCACCTCAAAATGTATCCCAATGGCATATTGATTATCTTGAATTGTAGCTACTTGGGGAAGGTCTGATGCAGGCACACTCAGATCTCTTCTGTCCCCCTGAAATCAGGAAATAAAACTCCCATATGAAAGATACCCTCCCTGTACTAAGAAGTAAAACGATATCCTTATCATCAGTTAGGAACTTTAAAGCTGAGAAAGCTGTAGAAATAAATCTTATTATTTTTAAAAAACCTATTACCTCAGCCTAAATTCTGCTTAGAATTTCTTACTACTTAAAGCTCCCAAACATCTGTTTTCTTTATCCTGTTAACTCCTCACAAACTTATTGTCTCTTTGTCTACAGTGTATAAAAACTGCTTGCCCTGGTCATTTCTTTGGGTCTCAATTTCACTATTGGACCTCCATGCAGTATGTAATAAAACTTTGTTTCTTTTTCCTCCTGTTCATCTGTCTCATGTCAATTCCTAAACTAGTTAGAAGAACCTGGGAAGAAGAAAGGAAATATCTCCTTCTTCGGCATTAGACTCTGTTCTTTCCCTTCCCCCTAAATCTAACCAGTCTTAAAGCCCTATCTGTCCATTCTGTCGTTCATGTCCTGACATTCATGTCACTCCTGAGCATGCAGCTCTCTGTCTCTGCCCCGAGTCACACCCTCCAGCCTGCCCTTCTACAGTATCTCCCTGGCTGGCTTCCTATCCGCCACCTATCTTTTCTAATGTCGGTGACTTCTTTAAAATGTGAATCAGATCCTTTTACTTCCCTGCCCAAGAACAGTTGGTGGCTCCCTGATGCCCATTGTTTCAAATCAACTTAGCTTGGTAAACAGGAGCCTTCAGTTCCTGTTCTCTCCTCCTCGTAGGAGGAATAAATCTGCATGTCCTGGAGTCGTGTCTCCTCTGCAGTTTTGGTAGGTTAGACAGCTGGGTTAGCAAGTCAGAGTAGACCAGAAAGACAAGCTGATACCAGTGCATGGGCTTCAAAGTTTCTCTCATTCTATCAAGGCTACAACTCTGACCAGGGGCCTCTGTGGTGCACTGATGTTTCCTATTCCCTAGAGTATTATGGAGCAGGACCTCTTTCTATTGGGATGTTAGCCCTGGGGCATGTGGACCATCTATGCAGGGCCTGAGCTGTGGGATAATGAGAGTTCAGGGGACTATGAACACTTCACTACTTCTCTGCTGGTAAGCTGTTCTCCTATAACCTCTATTTTATATCTTGCTGCATATATGACACTTAGGTGTATATGCCTGGAAGTACTCTGCGTGATGCTGTCTCACCAGACTCACCGGCTGATGCCCGCTGTGCATGTGGCATCCAACAATGACCCATAATTCTCAGGAAGTGTACCCCTCTGCTGGCTCATGTGCTGTTTGGCTTTCTATCACTTTCCTGATTCCTGCCATGTCCCCCAAACAGAAACAGGCCTACTAGCTTTCATTTTTACATAGGGCCCCTTCATTCTTCCGTCAGGGAACTGCTAACATTGTTTTATAAGCCCAGTGGTGAGGTTGCTTCCTTCTCGTCTCACCTAGACTATCAAACTCTTTGAAGGATGAGACGGTTTCATTTTTAGCTTTGTATTTCTGATGCTTGTGAGAGCCTTGCACATGGCTGGTGTTCGGTACACATTTGTTAAATGAGCAAATGACTTGTGACATGTGCAAGGGCCCTTTAAATAGTAAACACTATACCGATATTAGTTATGATGAAAACACCTTAATGAAGACAGCGAGATAAGCCATATGAACCAGAATTGCTGATATAGCCAAATCAGTTACCAGTACATTAATCCCTCCACAGACACATGTATACATACATGTCTGTAACATACATGGCGCATAGCATGCAATCAGTTTTCATACTGGGACTAACACGCTGCAAGACTGGGGTCTCTCTCCTTTCTCTTCGTAGAAGGGGCTTACTCCACACCATCCACACATCACGCTTCACATCCGCTTCTCTAGACTGTGAGATAGGGGGCATAGGATGTGGTGTGGTGCTCGGCTGCTGACGGAGTTAAATAAATACTCTTTAAAGGGGAAAATACTTTTTTATGTGCAAACCCAACTGAATTTCGGCCACCACATCATGTCCTCTGGCTCAACACCAGCCATCAGAATAAGGACAGGTCATTCTTCACATTGATAGATCTGGAGTCACAGAACTCTGTCTCCCCTTACTAGTAGGTGAGTTTTAATGTGCTAGATTGTCTGACTCAGATACATTGCTTTTGTAGTACCTTTTTGCCCTACAGGGGCTTTCTCTAAATTTGAACTTAAGTATGTACCGTTAGAAGCCTAAAGGAGGCTAAGTGTTAACTACCCTATTTTTCTAGAGAACATTTATTTATAGCTAAATCTAAAGTCGAAAACTGACTTTGTCTTATGCATTTCTAGTGGCTTTATGAAAAAACAAAGAAAATAAATTTTATCTTAAATTTTGAAATGATGTTAAGATAATTAAAAAGGGATAACTTACTTATATTTCATTTTTAGTGTAGTATCTAAAATTGTGTACCACACGGAGACTGAAAAACCGATGATTCACTTTCAATTTGTAATCCAAGGTGAGAATAATCACACAGAGCAATTTTTCTGATGTTAGGGTTGAAATTTTTCTGGTTTGCTATATTTTCTATTCTCTTTAGTTTTCAAACTACTTTATGAATACTAAATAGTTGTACAAGTGAGGAGAAACTATTTTCATAAAGCCATTTTTTTTTCCATTTTAAATTTATGATCTGTCAAAACCTTAGTAAGGTTGAAAAGTTTTGGCTTAGCCATTTTATTTTTTCTCAACAGTAGATGGCAATATCTGTTCACCTGTAGCAAAAGCCTCAATCACAGTAATGACCAAAGACTTAACAGATTTTTATTCCCTCCACCCTGTAAAGTGGAATCAGTCTATTTAAAATTGCAAAATTGAAGACAGAAGCAGTTTGCATGTCAGTACAGTCTTTTAAAATTTTGGTTGAAGGGGTGCAAAAGTATATGAGTAGATGAAAACTATGCCTTCTTTCACTCCAGGATAGAGAGGCTGGCGGGTCTAGGAAAGGCTGCTGGATCTGGTGAACAAAGACAGCCTAGCAGTAGACAGTCTGAGGCAAGAACAAGAGGTTAAGCTAACAATTTTTAGCTAGTTCTGTTAAAATTTATGCTCAGATCTTGTTACATACCCATAGAGATTGTTTGCTTATTTTTTTAAGTTCCAACGTGTGGTTTTTTTGCCGAGAAAATTTTAAGCTTCACACGTTTTTATTTTTGAGAAATAAAATAAGAAATAAAGAAATAAAACAATGCCAGTTTTATACCCAATGCCTATGTTTATGCTTTGCTTCTCAAGGAGTAAGCGGTGGGGGGGCGGGTAAGACTAGGATTTGGGAGAGGTTTCCTTCATGTGACCCTCCTTCTGATCGCATCAACAGGGGCAGTTGCACATCTTTATAAAGTGGATTTCTAACACGTGTTTGAAGAAATGGCTCCCCAGTTTCAAAAATTTCAAAAATTAGTTAATGGCCTAAAAAACTAGCTGTGCTACAGGTTATACAGCTTTACTTCTGTGAAAGAACAGTAAACAAATCTTAACATCTAACATCATCTATGCCTTTGAAAACTCTAAGTGTGGTATTGTGTACCATGATGAGAGAAATATATTGACATACTACAACTCCCTAGCTTTTACTTTAGGAATTTCCATAATGAATGCTATCTTCATTAAAATATATCTTTAATATGGAACATATAGTACTCATTGGATTGCTTATTGGCTATAATTTTCTATAACTATAACTTTTCTAGAACTTTCTGTTCTATATTTTATTTTTTAAAGTTTATTTATGTATTTTGAGCGAGAGAGAGCGCGAATGCAGAAGTGGCAGAAAGAGAGGAGGAGAGAGAGAAAATCCCAAGTAGGCTCTGCACTGTCAGCAGGGAGACTGATGTGGGCCTGGAATCCACAAACCGTGAGATCATGGCCTCAGCTGAAGTTGGACGCTTAACCCGATGGAGCCGCCCAGGCCCCTCTCTGTTCTGTGTCTTAAAATAAGTCATCCTTTTGCCAAAAGAGTTTCATTGATTGTACACCTGAAACTAACATAACACTGTATGTTGATTATCCTGGAATTAAAAAAAAAAAACAAAAAAAAAAACAACAGTCTCATTGATAGTTTGTTCTTTGGAGGACTGTGGATAGGAAAACAACTATTTTGAAGAGAACAGCTGGGAAGCGTGGCAAGAGACTGCTACTGCATCCCCAAGCGACAACCCCTATACAAAGTACAAAGAAAAAGAAAAAGTGGGGCATAGCTGATAGTATCAAATAGGTCTAGCTTCCTTGACATCATACTGGTCAAGACTTCACATGTTTTTATGGACCGCATTAACACTGGGCCAATTTTCATTGAAAAATGACTCTTCCCTTGTTTTTATAGTGATGATCATCCTCCTGGAATAAAAATATCCAATTGTAGTATATAAAAGGGTAATAGTCCTTTTGGGTTCTTTTTAAAAAGTGGTTCACTTTAAGTAGTCAGATTTTAAAAATAAATGTTTTGAGGATCCAAGGAGGAATGAGATATAATCTATTTCTGGGTCAGTCTGTGTTGGTGACTGTTGATGTCAGTAGAAAATTCCTTAGGATTCTGGAGATTTTCACTGATACTTGAATTCCTATTAAAGAACAGGTCCAATGGCAGTCTGTCTGTCTCATTATTTAAGAAGTCTACGGCATGTGTGGTTAACTGAACACAGTTACTGCATAAATAAAGTAACCACATTCCATGAAGTTTTGATGGGTTTATGGTCAAATGAAGGAAATTATCTTGGCTATTTCATGGTGGATCTTTTCCATAGAGTACGGCTGTGTTTCTCTCATTATTTCCTGTGAAGTGATGGGTTTCACAGTAGAAGCTTAACTATTTTTAGGATCACCGGACATCGGGCCAGTTTTACTATTTATAACAAGTCTTCCTTAGGCAAAGATCCAAATCTCATCATTTCTTTTATCATATTAATATATCTGTAAACTAATGCATTATAGGGTCTATTATATTTAGCTGAGGAATATCTACAGTGTGTATGTACATCCATGTATATTTCATCACAGGAAGCAGCTTGAATTTCTTTATAACCCACGGAACTCTCATTTATCTTGTTTCCCGACAGCCTTTCGCTGTTCACCTGGTTTTATGGCCCCTACTATGTACAAAGAAAAGTGTGAACCTAAGAACAGGCCTTATGATTGTAAGCTCCCCCACATCAGAATACATTAAAGGTTCAATTTAATATTATGCATCTGTGGGCAGCTTTGAACAAATAGAGCGTGATGGTTCTGAGTGTGAACTGGTAAAGCCTGCTAATTTCTCTTCCTTTCCATTCACTCTTATCTCAAATTCTCCAAGGTGGAACTTTTATCTGCATGTTTCCAAGAAGGAGTTCAATTAATAAGAGAGAAGAATTAAGGCTGATATGATCATTTCGTGTCTTAATTTAACTCTTTTAAATAGACTGCTGGGAAGAAAATACCATTTTCATGTTTTTTTTTTAATTTCAGGTTGTTTTTTTTTTTTGGTCATGTTACAGGTTTAGTATTTCCTCTCAGTAACTTATCCTAGATAATATGGTATCTGATCACTTACCCACATAACATATACGAAATTTAGGTAAATAATATTTAAAATGTAATCAGTATATGGCTTGCTCAAGCCATGGGTGCTACTTTCTATTCAGAACAACAAACTCCTTTTAAGTTGTCCCCATTTGATGCCCCTATGTATCATCCCTCCCAGGCTTTCTCTTCTAACCCCACCGGTGTTACCCTTCTGTCAACCATGGCTTGATGCTCTGGGGTCTGCTTTAGCTTTCCCCCACTTTTGGAGAGCCAGGGTGAAGGACAGCTAGTGCAACCAACATGCAGCCAGATCACTCCATTTTGAGACTTCATCAAATTGACTCAGCCCCTCCTGAGTAGGCACGGAGGTAGTGGGGAAGGAGGTATCCCCGGCCCCTACCCTCATCCCCACTATGTCTGAAGGCTTTTGGAGGAGACTGTGTCCCAAACCAAGGCCCTTTGATCCTGCTTTTCTGTTTCTGGGAGTCTCTACTGTGTGTTTATCTTACTGTCTGTACTTCCTGCCTGCCTTTGCATGTGTCTTCTTCTTGGGCATCACTCAAATCCCTTCACTGCTCCAAATCCTGACAACTCAGGGTTACGTGGAGATCTTACGAAAGGGTTGGGGCCATGAAGCTGTGTAAATACAGCTGAATTTCAGATATTTCTGTTCTCAAAAGCTCTTGGCCAGTCCTGCCACTGGGCACTTGCTCTCTTCTGGACTGGGAGGAGGAATCAGCTCCCTTTCTTCTTCCTTCAAAGTCTTCCCTTTTACTCAGACCCGCATGTGTCCCTTAAGCCCACAGAGTCAGGTTCTCTTCTTCCACAGAACAGTTTTGCTCTCTTTGTCTTATTCCTGCCTCATTCAAGCTGTGCCCCAAGGATTCTACAACCAAAAGGGCACATCAGGATTCTGTATCTCACCAAACAGACTGTTGTCTGAGATGAATTCTGCTACTAGCTATTAAAGTAACATTGATTTAATGTACTATGCTAAATATTAATAGTTGCTGGATTAATATCTTTCTAGAAATATTTGCATGTTCACAGGGGATTTGCCTGAGGAATCAGGTGACTTCTCAAATAGAGTTTCTGGACTACTTGTGGGCCTTTTTGGTGAGATGTGTCTGACTAGGAGAGCCAAGGTTCATAATGAAAATAGAGTTTAAGTAGGTGCCTGTGCTAAGCCATTTATGTGCATTATTTTGTTTAATGAACAATTTTATGAGGAATCTATTGTGGGATAGGAAACTGTCGCCTGTGAAGTAACTCACCCAAGGTCACATAGGCGATGGATTCAATCTAGATGGGTCTTACTCTAAAATCCTGTGCCCTTCACCACTAGGCACTGTGGAACTTTTATCCATAGACCAGTTCATTACATTCAAGGGCAGAAGTCCACTGACTTCAACGTGTTATTTTTTCCCCTAATCAGTAAATAAGTCATTGTTTAAGCACACACTCCTTCTTTATATGTGAACAAGAATCCATTTGTTGTGGGATATGCTGGTTGTGTGACAAATTTAAACCAATGATAAGGTTTTGAGATAGTACAATATTGTCTAAAAATTAACTTCAGTTCCTTTATATTTTTGTGAATATAATATAATATAATATAATATAATATTTTCCCATTTATCTTCCTGCACCTGTCTCAATATTAAAATATTTGGAAATTTTTTTTGTTAAACAATGGCAATGTGATACATTTTATGTTAAAGTTAAATATGAGAAAGCAATTAATACTTCTAATTGAAATATAATTGCCTTTAGCATGGTAAAAAACAGGATTTTCATGAACACAATTACAAAGTCATTTCATGGTGTAAAAAAAGATGATTTGCAAATAATTCATAACGAAAGAAATGTCCAGGGGCACCTAGGTGGTTCAGTTGGTTAAGATGCTGACTCTTGATCTCGGCTCAGGTCATGATCTCACAGTTTTGTGAGTTTGAGCCCCACATCGGGCTCTGTGATGAGAGGGCAGAGCTTGCTTGGGATTCTCTCTCTCCTCTCTCTCTGCCCCTTCCCAACTCACGCTGTCTCTCTTTCTCTCAAAATAAATAAATAAACATTAAAAAAAGAAAAAAATGTCCAACTAAAATTTAGTTAAAATTTTTTCAGTAGGTGGTACATTCACACTGTTCAAAAATCCATAAGTTATGAAAAGGTAAACCATGAAAATTTCCCTTCTCTTGTATTTCCTGAAACCCAGGCCCCTTTTTTCCAAGTCACTATTGTTGTATATATATATATACACACACACACACACACACATATAACATATACATACATATATACATATACATAACATATACATACATATATACATATACATACATATATACATATATATACATATATATGTTTTATTTATGTTTGTTATGTTTGTTTTATATATATATATACATATATGTTATATATATATTCTTATGTATTTGAATATGTATTTTTATTTCTCCCTCTTATACATAAATGTTAGGCTATTTAAGCACTCTCATGTACTTTGCTTTCTTAATATCAGTACATAAAGAATTTTTTCCTTTTCTTTTTAACTGAATGATTTTTTTTAATGCTTATTTATTTTTGACACAGAGAGAGAGACTGAGCATGAGTGGGGGAGGGGCAGAGAGAGAGAGGGAGACACAATCAGAAACAGGATCCAGGCTCTGAGCTGTCAGCACAGAGCCCGATGAGGGGCTCGAACTCATGAGCTGTGAGATCATGACCTGAGCCGAAGTCAGATGCTCAACCAACTGAGCCACCCAGGTGCCCCTCAACTGAATGATATTTTTATACGGATGTACCATACTTTATTTAATCAGTCCCCAACCAAAGGATGTTCAGCATTTTTCAATCTTTTGCTATTTTAAACAGTGCTTCATCAATGAACTTTGTGTCATCTTGCATTTTGTGTCATTATGTGTGTGTATCTATAGGAACTGAAATTGTTGAATCAAAGAATACATGCATGTATAATTTTAATTTTTTTAATGTTGATTTTTGAGAGAGAATGAGAGACAGAGCGCGAGTGAGCATGAGTGGGGGAGGGTCAGAGAGAGACAGAGACACGGAAGTTGAAGCAGGCTCCAGGTTCTGAGCTGTCAGCACAGAGCCCAACAGGGGGCTCGAACTCACGAGCTGTGAGATCGTGACCTGAGCCTAAGTCAGACACTTAATGACTGAGCCACCCAGGTACCCCTATAATTTTAATTAATATTATGCAATTGCCCATCATAGAAATGTAACTAACTTATAACATACAAGAGATATAATAATATTCAACCAATGTATAAGAGTTTCTATTTCCCACAGCCATGTTAACAGGGTATTGTTTTACATTTCTCCTATTACAAATGAGGCTAAGCTTCTTTTCATGTATTTAAGGCCAAGTTGCATTTCCTCCTCTGTGACTTGTTTGTTCCTATCTTTTGTCCTTCCCCAGAAGAGCTCTGGGTCCTCCTCCTAGTGCAGAAGAGAGCCAGTGGCAGGAATGGCCAAGGGCTTTTGAGAACAGAAATATCTGAAATTCAATTGTTAGTGAAGTTTTTTCTATAGAATTATTATTATTATTTGTTTCTTAGCAATTGCTGTTTGGAAGATTTGTCTGTCATGTATGCATTGCAAACATTTCCCCCAGCCCCATTCCTCACAGGTAACCACTACTAACAGTTCGGGATTAGAATAAACAGATTAGTTTGGTATTGTTAAAATTTTTTTCCGAATCGCTGTCTCCTATCCAGGAATAAGATCTGTTTCAGACTTTTCTAACCTCATTTATTGTTTTTTTAAAAACATATATTTATTTTGAAAGAGGGAGTGAGAGTGTGCTGTCAGCATAGAGTCTGATGTGGGGCTTGATCCCACAAACCATAGATCATGACCTGAGCCGAAATTGAGTTCAGTGCTCAACCAACTGAACCATCCAGGTGCCCCTGTTTTTGTTTGATTCATTATTGTGCTTATAGCGGTCTTGAACATTTCTTCTATATTAATTTCTAGTTATTCTGTGGATTTTTGTTCTCGCATTTTCTTTTTGGCTCAGAAATATCCTCTCATCTTTCTCTAGTTCAATGTCTTAGTGTTCTGGTATGTAGGTCTGTCACTCTGTAACTGTTCGGAACTTCTTGGGGGAGGAGTATCCAGATGCTTCACGTGGCCATTGGTCGTTGAAGAGCAAGAGAAAGCCCAGTGTGGCTTACTCATTACTGTCAGGTTGAAGAACTTCATTCCCTTTTGAATTCTGTGATTAGGAAGAAAAGGTTCCAATTCTAAAAGTATCATTCTGGGGGCACCTGGCTGGCTCAGTCAGTTGGGCGTCTGACTTCGGCTCGGGTCATAATCTCACAGTTCATGGGTTCCGGCCCCGTGTAGGGATCTGTGTTGACAGCTCAGAGCCTGGAGCCTGCTTCAGATTCTGTGTCTCCCTCTCTTTGCCCCTCCCCTGCTTACCCTCTGTCTCTCTCTCTCTCTCTCTCTCAAAAATAAAGAAACATTAAAAAAATTTTTTTTTAAAGTATCATTCCTTAATATGAAAGGACTAGATGCCTAAAATGAAAACACAGTACAAGTATTCCAGTTTAAGTGGGTTAAACAAGTATTCCAGTTTCAAGTGGGTTAAAACATAGACAGTGGGCTTGAAAGTTTTTCCTTGGATTGATATTTCCTTGGATTTCCTTGGATTGATTGAATTATTTTTGTGAAATCAAGATTTTGTTTCTAATGATCACATTTCTAAAAAGTCTACCTCTTATACAAAGAAATGTGAATCTTAATTTTACTCTAAGTACCAGTTGTTCTAGAGAGTAAAAACCCATATCAAGTTAGTTCTGTGCACTGGAACATTCTCCATTCTCAGAACTGGTAAAAAACTCATGACATTAAGACTTTTAATTGGTCAGATGATCAGCGTTAAGGCAATTGCTTATTCTGCGAGAATTCTGATGCACTAAAAACAAATAACAACAGCAGGAATACACCTTGGGGATATATCTCACCACCTCTGGATATGGCAAAATTTTATGCTTGTCAATACCTAGTCACCCTACTTTATCAACCCATAATATACATCATTTATGTTTATACGAGCAGCTATGAGTTTTCATGAATTATGCCATACCTTTTAGTTTATGTTAAATAGGGTCTCCAAAAAAAAGTTTTATTTGTAATTAAAAAAACCCACCTGTGATAGTATGAATTCTGAATAAGTTGCCCTTTTATTCTTGCCTTCTCCTTCTTCTTTTGAAATTCTTCATCTGGGGTATTTGCCATCAACCCCAGCTTTTCACGTGGTCTGTTGGGCATGCCCCTTTGCTCACTACGTTGAGAACATGTTTTTCTGCGAGTGAATGATCATGTGGCAAGGATGTGGCTTCTGCGCATCAGAACATGGTAGCTGGTTTAGTGATTTATCTGATGGGAAATTTTCCCTGGAGGAGTAATGTTGATGATGTCCCTCTTATTCAGCTACCTCTGCTTCATTGAACACAACTAAACCAGATTTGAAAGCAAACGGGAGACAATGTGGTAAACCACAGGCAGAAAGACAGAGCTCTTGAGTATTCCTGACCAAATAAAGGCCTGACAAGGAAGAATATGTGTTGACAGCATTTCCTAGGACACGCTTCAAGGATCACATTAAAACATTTCCACAGGGTACAGGCTTCAATCAGCAGAAGGTGTTCTTGTATCCCAAGTACCACAGGGTCGAGTTTTCCAATGACCCCAGCATAACAGCCAATATAGGGGTTGCTGGAGCAATTAAACAGATTTCATTAAGTGTCAGCAAAAGCTCCTGGCCAGCTATTAGAAAAACTTTTATGCATTATTACAGTCAGGTCCTTCCAAAAACATCCAGGCTAATCTAATTGAATTGGGTATTGCAGTAAGGAAACATTTGTTAAAAGAGAAGATTTGTTCTTCTGCCTTATGTGACAACGTTTTAGGAGATTCTTCTGCTTCCTTCAATTTGTAAAATATATAAGTGGCTGGGTTAAACTCTTCCCAAGGACACTCTCCAGACAGAGGCATATACTCTCTTCTAGAAGTTTTACTGACCTTTGGATTCATATTTACCTAATGTTAATTATCTACTAAGTTAGGCATTGAATTCCGACAACTCTAGCATAGCTATTGTTCTCTCAATTTTATAATTGAGGAAAGGGGGACCCAGAGAGGTTAAACAAGTTATCCCAGATCACACAGCCAGTAAACGGGCATAAACCCAGGTTGAATCATACAAGCTAATTATATTCTCTCCTTACATTTTTATATGTTTTTAAAGAGCCATTGGTATTATGTTGGGTATGTATCATGGTCATCTCATTACTGAAGCCAAATTCTATTTGATGTGAAAAATCTTTGTGCTGATCACACTTACTGGGAATTTGTGTACGGAAAAATAAAACTATTTTTTTTTTAATCCTGGTTAGTCTGCTGTATATTTTCCCATTGACTTTACCAACGTGGAAGAAACGGGAACAATCTGAATATGAAGCATTTCTGCGAAGACAACAAGCTGGGATATTTGCACTGTGGCCGTTAGCTCACAGTACTTTTCAGAGATCATAGCTCTTATTTTCCTTTCAGAACTCATGGGGTGCTGGAGAGAAGCATGATAGGAGAAGAGACAGCATGACAGACAAGAGCCTATACACAATTTGGTTTCTCTTAGAGACGCTTTGGGTTGTTTGATGGTATCTCCTTGATATTTCAGTCTTGAGAGTTCACTGAACTCAGAACATTGAAAGGAGATTGTCTATTCCCTTCACCTTAAGCTATCCTCAAGTTAATAATACGGAATAGGCAAATAATTATCTTAAAAACTACAGAGAAATAAGTTCCCCAATTTCCCTGGTAATGTATGCATCCTAGTTTCAGTATTTATTTATTTTTAGCTAGTTATTTTTTTTCTATATTATTCATTTCATTAGTTCATTATAAACACATTAGCAATATCATCTTACTAGATAACATACCAGTAAAAGTCCAAACAGTCCTCTGTCCGTGCCCCCCCATCCCCTGCTCACACTCTCTCTCTCATAAAAATAAATACCCATTTAAAAACAAATAAACAGGGGCCCCTGGGTGGCTTATTTGGTTAAGCATCCAACTTTGGCTCAGGTCATGATCTTACCGGTTCCTGAGTTCAAGCCCTGTATCAGGCTCTGTGCTGACAGCTCAGAGCCTGGAGCCTGCTTTAGATTCTGTCTGTCTCTCTCTGCCCCTCCCCTGCTTGCGTTCTGTTTCTCTCACTCAAAAATTCGTAAACGTGAAAAAACAAACAAAAACCCCCAAAATTTTGAAACAAAATTCTTTCAACAGTAGAAGAAAATAAATTTTAGTAGTTTTGTGATTCAAATAAAAATCACGATTAAGTATACATGGGAGGAGAATAACAACAATGGCATGAGAAGCAGTAATAAAAAAAAAACTTTAGAACACTATTATAACATCCATATCATTCTTAGACTTGAAAGAAAACGCCGTATTGGAATCTTATGTCTCAAACCTGAGCTTTGTATGCATAAAAATGATCCCTGGCTGTATAACAAAGACACTGAAGTGATCTATATCGTAATTTACTGCACGATTCAAAGACTAATCCCTAAGAAGCACATGTGTGGTATAGAAAAAAGCAGCAGAATAGAAGATTTGAAAACAGAACTGACACTGAAACTGACCAAAGGAGACAGAACTTAGAGTCTGAAACTAACCATGTTAGTGGCTCGTTAGATTTTATTTATGTATTTGTTTATTTGTTTCTACGCGCCAGTCATCTTTTACTGGGTGTTACTTCTTAATTCGGACATGAAAGGATTCAAGGGTGCCCGGCAAAGGCTATGGTAAGGAACGTAGAATGTGACTCCACACTGGGCCCTCTTCAGCAGTATTTGTGTAGCTGCTTATGTTTGAGTCCCTTGTTAAGAATGACAGTTGCTGAAAAGCACATAAGCTGCCAGCACCATAGAAATCCTAGAGACGCCCCCTTTCCTCACATTGACATACCTGCTGTAATACAGTAGCAACCTCTTTGAAACACTCCAACAGCGACGTTAGGGGTGAAATCCCTCATCAGTATACAGTCTGGCAACTCTGCTAGTTTACCATCCATGAGCTTTTTCATCTTCACTGGTGCAGATGATGCCATCGTGGAGTTCTGGGTGTCTGGCCAACTAAAAATGTAAAAAGTCACCATTGTACGGAGGACTTTAATAGGACCTGGAGTCTCATAATACAGTGTATATTCAAAATGTCCAGAATACAATCCAGAATTACTCAGCAGACAAAGGAGCAGGAAACTACGACCAATTCTCAGAACACAATCAACAGATGCCTACTCGGAGATGATCCAGATGTTGAAGTTACTAGGCTTTAAAACAACTATGATCGCCCTCCACAAAGTGGAATTGGACACATTTGAAGTGAAGGAAAGATAGCAATTCTGAGGAGCGAGATAGAAATCATAAACAAAGAGCCAAAAGGAGATTTTAGAAATGAAAAATGTAATGTGTGAAGTAAAAGTGAGGCCACTGGATGGCAGAATTTAAAGACTGATCAATAGAAATCATCCAAAATAAAGAACTGAAGAGAAAATACCTTTAAAAAGTGAACAGATCATCAGGTACCTATAGGATAATATTTTAAGATATAACATGTGTGTCATTTCAGTCCCTTAATGAAAAAGAGATTGGTTCAGAAAAAATATTTGAAGAAATAATTGCTGAAAACTTTCCAATATGGTGACACATATAAGGTTACAAAATAAACTCAAAGAAAACCATACCAGACACATTATAATCAGACTGCTGAAAACCAGAGGTAAAGAAAAAAAAAAATCTTGAAAGCAGCCAGAGAAAAATAACACATTACACAGAGCCTAGAAGACAGTGGAACAACATCTTTAAACTGCTTAAAGAAAAGATCTGAGAATTAACTGAGACTTTTACATCTAGTGAATATATCCTTTGGGAATTACAGTGACATAAAGATATCCCTAGACTAAGAAAACTAACAAAATTCATTGCTGGCAGACCTGCTCTAAAAAAATGATAAAAGGGAGTTTTTCAAGCTAAAGGCAAAAGGTTCGAGAGGGAAAGATGGAACGGCAGGAATGAAGGAGGAACAAACACATGTTTGGATACATGTAACAGAATATTTTTTTTCCTCAGAAGTTACTTCAAAGCTGTATGACTGTTAACAGCAAAAATGTAAGATTGGTGGGGGTTTCAATGCATGTAGATGCAGTAATATAAGCGGCAACTACAAGATAAAAGGGGGGAAGGTTAAAGAGAGACCTAGGTAATTGTAAGGCTTCTTCTACATTTTCCTTAAAGTGCTCATATTAGCTCTAAATAGATGGCTGAAAGTTCTGTAGGTATATCGTGCTCCCTAGGGACCGTACACATAAAGAGTGAATTTTACTGTAAGTAAATTACAGAAAACTTGATGGAAAAGGAGGAGAGGGGAAGTGAAAGCTTTATATCTGTATTTATCCTTTTAGTTAGTTTCGAATTTCATATCATGTAAATAGATTACCTAAGATAAAGTTAAAATAAGAAGAAAAAAACCAACCCAACAACTGAGCACTGAAGAGTTTCTGAAGGCTGTTGATGCACACCATTCTGCTCTGCTCCCCCCTTGAGAGTCCTTTGGACGCTGCAGAACCTATCACACAGAACATCCTTTTGTGCCACAAAACAATTCCTCGTGAAGAGCAGGATGTACTGGCTGCCAGAGAAAGAGAGTGTGGAGGTGAGATCGTAGCATCCTTTTGAGGAATATACAAAAGGGGACGCAGAAGGATAGATTGTGCCATCGAGGATGCTTCTCCCTTCATCATTTCCCCTGTCCACCTGAAGAACAAGGTCCCTCTCAAAGAATTACATTCTTGCACTGTCAGAAATGCCTTTTGTGTGTTCTCATCAAAGACTACACTTTTGAAATAGTTTGGTAATATTTATTCAGCCAATACCAGTTACAAATATGGGAAATGGGGGAAGAAGGGAAAGGGAAATTGATACAACAAGGCCCCAAATGAAAATAAGGCATAGCCTCCCAATACAAATAAACCAGTTAAGAAATGGGCAGAAGTGGGGCGCGTGGGTGGCTCAGTCGGTTAAGCCTCCGACTCCAGCTCAGGTCGTGATCTCACGGTTCGTGGGCTCTGTGCTGACAGTGTGGAGCCTGGAGCCCACTTCCAGTTCTGTGTCTCTCTCTGCCCCTCCCCTGCTCACATTCTGTCTCTCTCTCTCTCTCTCAAAAATAAATAAACATTAAGAAATGGGCAGAAGACATGAATAGACATTTTTCCAAAGAAGACATCCAGGTAGCTAACAGACATATGAAAAGATGGTTGACATCACTCATCATCAGGGAAATACAAATCAAAACCATGATGAGATACCACCACACACCTGTCTGAATGGCTAACATTAATAACACAGGAAACAACAGATGTTGGAGAGGATGTGGAGAAAGGGGAACCTTCTTACACTGTTGGTGGGAATGCAAACTGGTGCAGCCAACCTGGAAAACAGTATGGAGGTTCCTCAAAAAGTTAAAATTCGAACTACCCTATGACCCAACAAATACACTACTAGGTATTTACCCAAAGGATACAAAAATACAGATTCAAAGGGGTACATGCACACCAATGTTTATAGCAGCATTATCAACCATAGCCAAACTACGGAAAGAGCCCAAATGTCCATCAACTGATGAATCGATAAAGAAGATGTGGTGTACATACACACAATGGAATAGTACTCGGTGATCAAAAAGAATGAAATCTTGCCATTTGCAATGACATGGATGGAGCTAGAGTATATTATGCTAAGCAAAATAAGACAGAGAAGGACAAATACATGATTTCACTCATAAGTGGAATTTAGGAAACAAAACATATAGGAAGGGTGGAAAAAGAGAAGGAAGCCATAATGAGACTCTTAACTATAGAGAACAAACTGAGATTTGGGAGGGGAGATGGGTGGGGGGTCGGCTAAATGGATGATGGGTATTAAGGAGGACACTTGTTATAAGCACTGGACGTTATATGTAAGTGATGAATCACTAAATTCTATTCCTGAAACCAATATTACTCTATATGTTAACTAGCTAGAATTTAAATAAAAAATCGAGGAAAAAAAAAAAAAGAAAATAAGGCATAGCCGGAAGACAAAATACACAAACAAGAATGGTACCTCTGTCAGAAACAGATGAGAACAAGTCAAAAACAGGGAGAGATATTCACACATTTGGAGATTCAGAGGAGGTTATAGATCAGGACCCTTGGTTGCAAGTATAAGAGACATGTTTCCAACTGGCTAAAAGAAAAAAAAGAATTTATTGGATTATGGAATTGAAAAGTCCTGTGGTATGATGGCTTCAAGATAGGTGGATCCAGGAGCTCTAGGATGCCACCAGGACCAGATATGTTTTCCTCCGGCTTTTTCTTAGGCAGGCTCTTCCCTTGAAGGGCAAGATGGAGTCTTACAGCACCAGGCTTTTTTCTTTACAGATTAGCAATCCCCAAAGAAAGTTTATAGCACCCCACCCCCTTCCCCCAAATAATTCTGACAAGGCTTTCATTGCTTTGGCTTGGTTCATAAGCCCATGCCTGATTTGTTTACTGTGCACTGGCCAGCCTGAGTCACATACCCAGCTTTGGAGATGGGAGCCAGTCCACTGGAGCTGCACAGACTGGAGGTGGAAGAGGGGCCATTCCTCCAAAGAAAATTGAGGTATAATGGATCTGAGTAGGTAAAAACAACAGATGTCAGCTGTCAGCTCTAAGGGGGAAGTTTAGGGGCTACAAACCTAATCAACATGAAAAGAAGGTCAACAATTCATCCTCAGGGTGTGAGGAGAAATTAAAAGGAAGGGATATTAGGAAACAAGGAGAGGAAAACATTTGGCATCAATGCAGTGGGAGTCTACAGAGATTAGTAAAATAATCACTGAGCAGCCCTGAGGGCCCAATTAAAGTTAGATAGCGTGGATTTGTCATTAAGTCATTAAACCCAGTTTTCAGTAGACTCATAGCAGGAGGGAAGGAAGGACATTTTACTGTAGCTTTCCCAGAGCTGGGGATTGGCCTAAGGGTGGAGAAATCAGGTGCTAGCAAAGTCATGGTTGAGATGGGGTCCAGGCTGAGGCATGACAAGGAAACTAGATGCTAGCTGGTGGACTAAGAATGGGGGAGGCACAAGGACTGAAGGTCAGGAGGCAAATAAAAAGCAGTTTTAGCAGGAGGAGTGGAATATAGAGGTTGAAGAACATGTTTTCTGGAGATGCAAGTTATGTGGGCAGAAATAGAAGTTGTAGGTAGAGTCACAGCTAGTTATCAGGGTACTGCTGCAGATTGGGCTCTTTGGGGAGCAGGTCCTGAAACGGAGTGAGGCTAAAGGCTTATTGAGACATTAACACCAGTGAATGGAGAAGGGTGAGAAGTAGGATTGGCCAGGGGTAGCCATCAGACCACAATGCAGACTTGTGGCCAGGCCGAAAAGAACATGAACTCCCCTTGAAAGCTAGGCAGCCTCTGAAGGAGCGAACAGCTGGAGGCTGTCAGCTAATTGCACTCCTCACAGCTGGACAGCTAGTCCTTTCTTGACGGGGAATCTGAGCATGCCAACCACAGGTACCTCCGTGCAAATTAGAAAAAGGCGCCTCCTCTAGGAGTTTACAGCCCCGTGGCTACATGGCTTGGTGAACATAAGAGGAGACTCTGATTGTATTTGGAGGCAAGGGGAGGCAGACCAGGGCACATAGCTGGGTGAGCAATCAACCCTCGTTCATCTAGGCACCTTGGACAATGAAAAACAATGCAAAACTATACGCAGTGACCCTGATGGACACACTGCGAGAGCAATGGTTGTAGCAGCCATTTCCCTTCTCAGCGGACCCAGGATAGATGTCCTCCCTCTACCCGGGCAGGGCAAAGTGATTTCCTCTCAGGTTCTGAAAATCTAAACCAATCATGCTAATCCCATCCTCTTAGCCAAAGATTGGTTCAGGAATTTGGGTTTAAACCAATCACTTGGAGCCTTCCCTTGTTAGTGGAGTGGGCATATGACCTAAACTGGTCCACTCAGACGTGATGGGAAGAGAGTTCCCACCCCCACCCCTCACCTGAACTGGGACAACAGCAAGGGAGCATGTGGTGCCAGGCCTCCTAGCAGCCACTGTAAACTCTTGAGGGGGGCCAGCCTTTGGATCAAGTTTACAGAGTGGGGAGAGCCTTGATCCTTGGATCCTTGATGGCATTGCCAAGTGCTCAATCATGTGATTCAACCTTATCCATTCCTATTATATAAGATCAATATCCTTATCAGTTAAGCCAGCCTAAATTGGAGTTTAGATTCTTACAGCCCAAAGTATCCTAACAGACACAGGGCATTAGGAGTTTTCAGAGCAGTTAAGGTGGGAGGAGCCCCAGAGGGATGGCAGAGAAACAGTGGAGGGGCAGCTTTTGGTTAATATCATGGAGCAAGGTGGCAAACTTTCCTTGAAGTTGGTAAATAATAGTGATCTGGGCAAGGGATAGTGTAAAGAGAGGGTGGGAAATTTTAAAAGAGGGGTGCTGCTAGGAGTTGGGAAGCGATATGCGGGGTGATTGAAAGCATGGGTTCTGGGCTTAGAATGCATAAGTTTATATTCTGGCTCTTCCATTTAATAGTTGTATCACCTTTGGCAACTAAATCCCTCTGGACCACAATTTCTTTGTCTGCAAAAGGATGGCTATAAGGATCGAATATTATAAAACTTATCAGACACCCAGTACATAGTAAAGCTCAATAATAATTACTTTAAAAACTTCTATCAGATGAATGGAGACCGTTTCTCAACTAAAATCACACTCTTGAGCAAAACCTCTAAATGATCTGTTTTGTATCTAGGAAAAAGGCTGAGGGATTGGGATAAAAGAGCTGGAAATGCTGTTCCCGAAGAGATGACCACTGGGAAAGAGAGTGAATTTATGTGATTTGATTTTGTCCTGTCTGTGGACTGGAAGTTGAGAAACACGGGCTCAGAGCAGCTTGGGATGAGGGAGGAGATGACCGGTGCGTGCCTTAGAGAACAGGCATGAGTGGAACAGAGGTATGCGGGTGTGAGAGCGTGGGGGGGCGGCTACTGCGGTATGAGGGAAGGGGTGACAGTTGCAGGAAGTGAGCTGGAGGGTCATGCAAAAGGGAGGTACAGGTGGGGTGATAAACGAAGGGCCTGAGCATTGGAAGACTTTACAGCCTGACCACATCCAGACTTCTGGAGAGGTCAAAACGCCAGCCGGGGTCCTGGCTCACACACTGGTGGGGAATACCACCAATAATCCAATAATCCTTGGTCATTCTGATGTTAGTGACCAGCAATAGCCCAGAAAGGAGGGGGATCACACCTCCCATTTCAAGGGAATGCATTTTGTTTTTCTCACTTTGTTCAGGCTGTGGAAGCTTGCACGGCACCAACATTCAGTGTCTGAAGGCAGCCTGCTATATAGGGCATCCATCTCTGCAGTTTTTGGGGCTGTGGAGCCAGCTACCAGGGAAGGAGGCTCTCTCTCCTTTTCTCCTCAAGGGGCCTGTGGTTAATGTGCTGCCAGGTCACTAGCAGTTTGTAATCCTGTTTGTGTCCACTGTGGTGAGTTCCCCAGGGAGATGCGGGGAATTCCGGAGACAGTGGTGCCGAAGAGCTGTGTGTGTCCAGAGGTCACTCAGTTGCTCTGCTTGGGGTCAGAGAAGCAGGGAGAAGAGTCAGGGGGACATGGAGTGCCGGCATGAGAGCGTTCGCCAAGATCAAAATGTTCCCCATTGCTGCGAGCAGATGAGATCTTGGAACCTGGAATCACACAGTTTCAGCTCCAGCAGGGCCTCTGGCAACAGCCCCAGTGTCTTCAGCTACAGACACCACCTCTGTGAGTGCCAAGAAAAGCAAACACAGGCCCCAGATCTCCTGTTGCACCAATTGGAAAGCAGCCCACAGCAGAGGAGTGAGCTGTGAGGACAGTCTTCCCATAGCTCTTGATTTTCCGCCATCCTTTCCCCATCCGAATCGAACAAACAAACAACACACTTGTAATAAAACTTGCAGGTGTGGCCGGTTTACATTCTGGGATTCTCTTTTGATCAAATTCCTATAGGACACTGGGATAAAATGGTGAATAAAACTGGATAATACTGTATGTCCCAGACGTTTGAGACTGAATAGGAGGGGAGGAATCCTGGAAAAGCAGAGATTTCATTCTGCTCCTGGGAGCTGGTGCTTTTTAATGGTCCAGGATGGTATCACCCAAATGCCTTCCAGCCAGCCCTTGGGAAACGGATTCCATGTTCTCTTCTTAGGGGTGGAGGTTGGGGGTAGGTGGAGCAAAAGGTTCTGTAAAACTTAAAGAGCAAGCCAATAAAGCGGCATCTTAAGATCCTGGCCATCTCCGATTGGCAGTAAGAGCAGAAATCCATTTTGGGGGAAACCTTTCCTCAGCTTTAGGAGAAGAAAAGTAGAATTAATCATATCAAGAGTTACAACAGGAGAAGAAGCAGAGGAAGATGTCTGTAATTTGCCAAAGAGAAGTGTAAGCCTCTGGTGGCACACGGGTGAGTGAGGAATCTGCGATCAGAGGAGTTTGAAGTTCTAGAAAACAAACTAGGGACTGTTGGTGACTCAAGTTTTCAGATATTCCTAAAGCTTTAGTTTTCTGATTAAACAGAGTGTAGTCCTGTTTCCAGTCAATTATCATGTTTCTAGATCGAGATCAATCAACAAATGAACATTGCTCACATTTAATGTGTGAGGCACTGGGTTTTCTCTGGGTTATTCCTATGAGTTTGTTCTCCATCAGTGTTTCCATGAGCCCTGGATACGCTTCTTCCTCCAATTTTTATAATTAGGGAAAATTTCAAAGACACAAAAAATATAAAGAGAATATCCCAAAGGCCACCGTACCCATCTCTCAGCTTTAACAATTATGAATCTTCTTCACTTTACCCTTTTTAAAAAAGCAAATCCACACATTATATCTTTTTCACCCTTGAACATAATTTCTACTTTGTCATTTCTGTTCAAAAAACACGTTTTCCTGTTTGAAAATTTCATTGTAACATATACATACAAAAGAGTGTTTAAAATGCATTAGGATTGCTTAAAATAAGACAAACAAAAAAATAAACACTCATATGTCTACCTCCCAGCTTAAGAAACAGAACATTGATCCTTTTTCAAAACCAAAGATGGAATTTAAGTTGCAGTTCCTACCGTGATGGTAAACTTGCATGGATTCTCTGGCTCCCTCCCCTAAAATCGACCTGGTGGAAAGTATAGACGTGAGGGCCTCACTGCTGTTGCCATCACCCCCAGAAACACTGGACTCTCAATTCTGCCACATTCACCCTGAAAAGTCAGGCCATATTTGCCTCTGTGGATTATCCCATCCATTCGGAATAATCCTTGGTGGAGCATCTGATTGGCCAAGCCTAGATCACATGACCGTGCCTTGGGGCTAAAGAGCAGGGAAAGGCAGTCGGCTTCGGCTTCGTTGCTTATTACTCTGATGGGAGGAGGGGCCCTGCCTCCCATGCATTTGGTATTTTCCCCAAATACGGAGGAGTTTCAGACAGTGAGCACAAACATGATAAAAGCTACTCTCCCTGGTATATATGTCCAGCTCGGGCCAGTCTTCCGACCCCCAGCTGGTATAGACACCATCCTACTTCTCAACTCCACTTGGCTGTTCCTCACGTGTCTCAGACTGAGCATATTCAGTTCTGAGCCTGTCATCTTCCCCCCAAATCCTCCTTCCCCTCCTTTGTCCCTCATCTTAGTGAACAGCATTGCCATTCCTTAGTTTTCCAAACGAGAAACCTGGAGGCCATCCTGGAATCCCCTGGTATTTTGCTTACTTAGCTTTAACATCTTTTGAATGCAACTCCAGCTTCCTTGGTCTCCAGCTCTGGGTTCCCTGCTTGAATCAGGCCCCTGTTATCCTTCACCTACAGTGGCCTTATCTTAGTTTGAGTTCCCCTAGAAGCAGATCCTGAAATAAATATTTGAGTACAAGTAACTTATTTGGGAAGTGAAGTATGCAGGATAGGGGAAGTGAGACAAGGAAGAGAAAGCAGCCAGGAGGCCTGTTACCAAGCCTGCTTCTGCTGTGGGCAACTGGAGCTTAATCCCATGGATCATAGCACACACCCCAGAGCTGGGCGCTGACTGAGGGTGTGGCTGGAGCATGAATTCTCTGACACTTCAAGCCTGACACAGGCAACAAAGTGAGCTCAAGCAGCAAAAGAAAGCTCCACACTGTGTACCACAGTGCAAGTGCTGGGAGTTAGGGGATTGGTGTCGTACAGTAAAGTCCTGAGGGTGAGACACTGATGACAGGTGACACAGGCTTCCTAACTGTCTTCCTTGCATATATTGTACCCCTCCACTAACTCACTTTTCTATTTTTCAGCCACAGTGATGTTTTTTTTAGATTGCAATGTGATCGTGTCATGGCCCCGCTGAAAATTCTTATAAGTCTTTCCGTAGCTTCTTATATAAGACCCAAATAATTTAACAAAGTGTCAAGACCTTTTCTTCATCATTTGTCTCTTGCTTACTTCTTCCAGCCTTATCTCTTACTACCTCCTCTCTCTATCCCCTCACAAATACAATACAATAAAACCTTGAATTGTGAGTAACTTGTTCTGCGAGGTTCCGCAAGGTGAGCAAACATTTCTAATACATTTTAACTTGATAAACAAGTGATGTCTTGTAATATGAGTAGTGCCTGATGTCAAATGTCACATGATCCCAACTGAGCTAATCGTTCTTGAAATTCGCTTGATATACAAGTGCTTTGGATTACAAGCATGTTTCCAGAATGAATTATGCTTGTGAACCAGGTTTTACTGTATTCCATTCTTTTTTTAAAAATTTTAAAATGTTTATCTATTTTTGACGGGGGCGGCGGGGGGAGGGGCAAAGAGGGGGACAGAGGATCTGAAGCAGGCTCCGTGCTGATAGCAGAATGTCCCATGTGGGGCTCAAACCCACGAACTGTGAGATCATGACCTGAGCTGAAGTTGGAAGCTCAGCTAACCAGACACCCAGGCGCCCCTCCTGCATTTCATTCTTATTGGACCATTTGTAGTTCTCAGAATGTGCCATGTTCTTCATGCTTCTGTATCTCTGCATATGCCAGCTCCTCCTTGGACGGCTTCTTCTGGCTCCTCTGTCTGGCTCCTTCCAGACTATAGAGATGCTGAGCATGTGTGGCTCTGGGTATACTACCAGAGTTTCAGTCTGAACAGTGAGAGAGGAGCAGAGGTATCTATGTACCTATGTACCTATGTATGTGTTCCTTGCAAGACTTAATCCTGAAAATGTGCCCTACCGCTGACAAAACAAAAATAGAAATAAGAAATGACTGAATTGGACTATCATCATCCAGTGCTATCAAACATTTGAATCATAAAATAACTCCCTTGAAATTTCTCACTGCTCACCAAGCTACCTTCTGGTTATAATATGATTTAAATAGTAACTGCCTACAGGGAAAGTACAAGCTATGACAAAATGGGCATTCCTTTGTGTGAGATGGTCATATTTCTTATTTAAATGAATAAATTACATTATGATTTACATAGCCGTCTCCTGTGCATTTGGTTGTCATGAAGTTGTGTCCCTGAGTCTGATAACTCTGGTGCACTATGAAGATAAAATTTTTGAATCTGTAAAGCCAAAGTCCATGCATATCTTTGACTCCTGTGATGTCACCAAGATAATGCCCGCCTGTCAGGTAACCAGCCAGCTGGTTTTCCTATGGCAACACCCTCTATTATCCTTCTTTTTAAGGTACAATGATTTAGGTCCAACTAATTGTTGCTGATTTATTGATTTTTACAGCCATGTTTTAAACACCACCTTCTGTATCCAAAGATGTTGCCAGGGACTGCCGGAAAGACATTTTTTAAAATTTGCTTTTCTGTGAGTGGTTACATGTGGAACTAAGCCATGAACATCTTCTCATTTACTTGCTCCTAAGACCCACATATTTTTGAGATTGCTGACTGGACAGGCTTCCCTGTTGAAAAGAATTTATCTTTGGGCAATATGCAAACTGGGTGATTCACACAGATTGACTCTGTGGCCTTATTCAACAAGTCAGCTTAGAGGAGATGATTGAATCCTCCATTTAAGAATAGAATGTTCTGGGGGCACCTGGGTGGCTCAGTCGGTTAAGCATCTGACTTCAGCTCAGGTCATGATCTCGTGGTTTGTGAGTTCAAGCCCCGCATCAGGCCCTGTGCTGACTGACAGCTCAGAGCCTGGACCCTGCTTCAGATTCTGTGTCTCCCTCTCTCTCTGCCCCTCCCCTGCTCATGCTCTGTCACTTTCTGTCTCAAAAATAAATAAAACATTAAATAAAAAAAAAAGAATAGAACGTTTTTGTTTTTTTTAAATCAGGAGATTTATTTATTTTTTAATCAGGAGAGAATATTGTAGGGGAAGATTAGCCTTCTATGATTATATGGTTCCACAGGGATATTAAACTAGTAAATATCAAAACTGCGAAACACTTTTTAATCCCCCAAAAGAAAACGAGCAGGCTAATTATTTTAGGTTAGTAAATATATGGCTCTATTTATTCATTTTGTGTAAGCTGAAGGGTATCTAAATAAAATGTCATCCACCCACAGTTCAATTATTTAATGAATTAGTCTCCAGCTATGTTAAGAGCTCTGAATATGTACCCTGAGAAGTTTTGTGTTCTTAAACACATTAACAAGTCCGCACTAAACTCAGTTTAGGAGGCGATTCTAGATAGATCATCACTTCTCCTGGTTAGATGTGGAACAGCAAACATAATGATGCAAACACTTGGTTTGCAACAACCAATTTGGTGTTCTATATCTAAAAAAACCAAGAAGTTGATCTAAAATTTGATCTATGGAGTGTAGCCAGCTTTCAGAAGGGATATCATTGACCAGTAAAAACGTCCCATGCGTTCTCCTCCTTCTGTTTTCTTTTTCCTCAGGCTGGATGCAGATTAGGCACTAAAAACTGGCAGTAGAATTCCATGATATGGATGAAGCTTGGGTCTCTGAATTATCATGTGGAGGAGAGCTAATGCACTGGCCTAAGTTCCCCACCAAGACAGAGCAAGAACAAATATTCTATTGTTGGAGCCATTGTGGACTTTAGTCTGTCATGTTGATCAGTCTACTCTAACTGACATATTATGAGCAATATAACGTGTGAAGTTAGTGAAATCAGGAGAACATGCAAAGTCATCAGAAGCCTGTGACAAAACAGAGAAACAGGGAGAAGGGAACTTCAGAATGTTTACAAAAATGAGAGTTTGACTAAACAGAGTTACGATTTTGGTAATAGCAAACTGTGCATGCATCATTACTGGTTATGCTGGTAACTGGTGCCCAGCTGATACTATTATAATGAGAACAATCCCATAAAAACAAAGTACACAGGTCTCTTAGGTCCCGCATGCACTTGTTACAGCTAGCTTTAATTGGAGAAAAAGTCTAGGGTGGAGTCTTGGTGGGAAGGGATTTGTGCTGAGACAGAAGATGGGTAAAACAGGAAAGAAGTTGGAGGATGTATGAAAAGGTGAAATTGAGCCTGCGTGTCTGAGGTCTTTTTAGGAGGGCCGAGAGCATGTTTTGGAACAGACTTTTTTGTTCAACATCAGTGAAGATAATAAACCATACAGTACCACGGCTACTCGGTTATCGTGATTGATGTCACTGCCAGGAATGAACCTTGGGCTAGAAGATGGTGGCTGTCCTGGTGATTTGTGTAATTTGGCTCAGTATTGTGGCATTTGTGGCAGCTACTGCTTAGACAGCAATCTATGCTAACAGGAGGTCGGGTCCCCGGAGGGGTGGTAGAGTAGAACAGGGGGTTAACGGTATGTTTTACCGTAAACAGTTGCGCCACTCTCCTATTCAAGGACACTTATGTTTTCACTTTTTTGCTAGTACAAACACTCTTGCGGTGAACAACCCTGATTATTAATATATCTCTCCGCATGGGATGTGTTTATGAAGAATGCAAATTCCTAGACATAAATTGTGTTTTGCTGTTTTTTATCTTGTCACTTTCTTGCTCTTATTTTCTTTAACCTCTCAACATTTTAATAGTTTCATAGTTTTAATGGTTAAAAAAAAAACAATAGGGGCCCCTGGCTCAGTCGGTTCGGTGTCTGACTTCGGCTCAGGTCATGATCTCGAGGTTCGTGAATTCAAGCCCCACATCAAGCTCGCTGCTGTTAACACAGAGCCCACTTCAAATCCTCTGTCCCCCTCTCTCCGCCCGTCCCCCACTTCACTCTCTCAAAAATAAATAAAACACTAAAAAAAAGTTAAAAAAAATATGTATCAAGATCCTATGGCAGCTGGTAACAGAAAATCCACTTCACAATTGTTAAAAGGAAAAAAAAAGGAGATGTTATTATCTTACGTAAAAGTTCCTTAATACGATGACTTCAGAATTGATTTATTCAGTGGCTTAACATCACTGAGGACCCGGGTTCTTTCCATCTTTCTGCCAAGCCCCTCTCAGTATGTTCACTATCTTCAGGCTAGTTCTCCTCCTGGTGGCAAGGTGATTATAAGAGATAATAGATGGTCTCTCTCGTGCCTCTTTTTACAGAGTGAGGAAATTCTTTCCAGTTGCTTCCCAGCAAACTTCCCCTGAAAACATATAAACATGTACCTGGGTCAGAGGAGATTGGGACCATGGTGATAGTCTTAGACCAATCAGGATTCATCCTCTGGACTGGGCCAGGGCCAACCTTCCCTGATGCAGAAGGCCTAGGAAGGGAAGCACATATCTGTAAGCAACCAAGGTTCTATAAGAAAAGAGAGAGGAAGAATGGTTGTTGACTAGACATCTAACAATGTTTTTAAAGATCATGTGTGTTATGTCTTCTTTTGTTATAATTTGTGTTGTTAACATGCATACAAAATTTAGTAACTTTGTATTAAATTTAATAAAATAAATAAATAATTGTAATAAATTTAATAAAACTTAATAACTTTGTATGGTGACAGGTGGTAATTACACTTATCTGGTGAGCATTGGGTAATGGATAGAGCTGTTGAATCACTATGTTGTACACATTAAACCAATGTAACATTGTATGTCAGCTATACTTTAATAAAAAAAAATGTGGAATTTCTTATTCATTTTGAGTAATATTTTTATCAGTATGTCATGGTAGTATTATTGAACTGCTGACAGCCACGTATACCTTCAGAGATGCATTCCGAATAAAGTTCTTTCCAGTTTAAAGGATTAATACAACTAATGTAATTTAAAAGGTATTAAAAAATTGTTTTTGTTCTTTTGAAACCAAATCACTAAATCTCTGTGGTAATGGTCATAGAAAAAAGAAAGAGCAAATTTGTGTATGAGAAATCTTGTTTAAAGTTTGTAAATCTTTATGTTGATTTAAAATAGAAATGCTATCTTAATCTGCTTGTATGCTAACTCATATGTATTGGCCAACTCATATTTTAAAATGCTAATTTGACCTTGAAGATTTATTCATACGCTTTCGGAGTAGACAAATGCTGCACATTAATTAAACTTGACTTAGGGACAGCTTATTGGCTTCATGTAGGTTCGAAAATTTAGATGTTGGTTTTCATTATAGCTGCAGGTTCCAATCATAGTTCATTTCAAACTATTGCAATTTAACCCCCGGTTTTGGTGTTTTGAAGACATTGATTATCTGAGAGAAAGAGGAAAGGAGACATTAAAGAAATAAAAGTATAATAGAGACAAGCTGTGCTGGATGTATTTGAAAAAATTTCAAAAGCAGAATTCTTTGCATATTATAATCAATACATTTTTAAATGTAAGCAAAGATAGGCCTGAAGATTTTAAATATCAGTATCTCCAATGCAATGATCTATTCTTTTTTTTTTTTCTTCTTCAAATTTTTATTTAAATTCTAGTTAGTTAACATACAATGCAATGTTGGTTGCAGGAGTAGAATTCCGTGATTCATCACTTATGCACAACACCCGGTGCTCATCACAAGAGTCTCTTGCAGTGATCTGTTCTAAGTGTTAAATCTAAATATTTTCCTCCTTGTCTTATCAACAATAGCCAAACTATGGAAAGAGTCCAAACGTCCATTGACTGATGAATGGATAAAGAAGATGTGGTGCATATATGTAATGGAATGTTACTCAGCCATCAAAAAGAATGAAATCTGCAACAACGTGGATGGGTCTAGAGTGTATTATGCTAAGTGAAGTAAGTCAGGCAGAGAAAGACAAACACCATATGATTTCACTCATACAAGGAATTTAAGAATCAAAACAGATGAACATATGGGAGGGGAAAAAAGAGAGGGAAACAAACTATATGAGACTCTCAACGATAGAGAGCAAACAGGGTTGATGGAGGGAGGTGGTTGGGGGGGATGGGCTAGATGGTTGTTAAGTACTAAGGAGGACACTTGTGTTGAGCACTGGTTGTTATATGCAAATGATGAACCACTGAATTCTACTCCTGAAACCAATATTGCATTGTAAGTTAACTAACTAGAATTTAATACAAATTTGGAGAACATTAAAAAAAAATGTTTTCCTGCTCTCTGCTGTTTCCTTTCCCTTGGCTTGCCAGGGAGTGTACTTATTTATAATTACTATTGTAAACATAAACAAATAATGTTATATTATTAAATGCATAATATTATAAATAAATAATGAAATTATTGTTATCATTATTGACTGCCACCACTTCAGTCCCCCTCTCATCCCCAATCTGGATATCTGTGTATAGTGACCGGCTTGCTTAGTGCCAACATCATACCCAGATACCCAAAGCCTCAATTCCAGGGTCATTTCAGAATCTTCCCTGCCCCTCACCAAAAGCATCCCCCACAACTACGTGGATGGAACGAAAAGGTGTTATGCTAGGTGAAATTAGTCAGAGAAAGACAAATATCCTTTGACTTCACTCATATGAGGACTTTAAGAGACAAAACAGGTGAACATAAGGGAAGGGAAACAAAAATATAAAAACAGGGAGGGGGACAAAACAGAAGAGACTCATAAACATGGAGAACAAACTGAGGGTGGCTGGAGGGGTTGTGGGAGGGGGGATGGGCTAAATGGGTAAGGGGCATTAAGGAATCTACTCCTGAAATCATTGTTGCACTATATGCTAACTAATTTGGATGTAAACTAAAAACAATAAAAAAGGGGCGTCAGGGTGGTTCAGTCGGTTGAGCGTCTGACCTCAGCTCAGGTCATGATCTCACGGTCCGTGAGTTCGAGCCCCGCATCTGGCTCTGTGCTGACAGCTCGGAGCCTGCAGTCTGCTTCGGATTCTGTGTCTCCCTCTCTCTGACCCTCCCCCGTTCATGCTCTGTCTCTGTCTCAAAAATAAATAAACATTAAAAAAAAGTTTTTAAAAAATAAAACTAAAAAAAAAAAAAAAAAAAAGCATCCCCCATGTTCCTCCATGTCTTGTGCATTACACCTTCTACATACCCTTAAAATAATTTGGTCTCTGTAAAGATATTTGCCACGTTGGCCTGCTTTATTTATTCCCAGTTTTCCTTTGGAGAAACTCCTTTCTCACTCTTAGTTCAAGTAGTTTGGGTGGGACTCCAGAGGTGGGCATGGAACACAGCCTGGCCAGGTCAGCAAATCCCATTTGCCTGTCCACACTGATAGGTCTGAGTGATGGGCACGTGTTCCAAGTTCTTCCAATGAGATGCATACTCAGAACTTTATGGAAACTTGTGGGGCTGCTTATAGAATGAGATATAAGTTCAGGGCTGCTTACTGACTACTGTAGAATCAAAGAGAAGAGAAAGATAATGAGTTTTGGTGACATCATTTGAGTTGTTGGAGCTAGCCGTACCTGAGACCTTGCCTCAGTACTTTTTGGTCCAAGTTGCAAGTGAAAATGTTCTGATGGACAATCATTTTTCAATGCCCACTTAACCCCCTTAGTCCCTTTCCTAAGGTAGTCCGTCCTTTGGTCTACTCTGACAATTTTATTCTTTCTTTGAAACTTAGTGCAAGTGTTACTTCCACAGTAGAGCTCTCCATAACATCTCCCCCTTATAGACAGTCCTGTGTTCTGCAAAAATGTGTTGTGTGCAAAGCATGTGACAGAATTGTCAATGTAATTGTTAGCCTATTGTTAGACACTACTCATTGCCAATTAATCTCCATTCTCCCTTTTTTCTTGTAACAGAATTCCTACTCTGTTTGGAGTGGCAATATACTTAGCTTAAATTCTTGTCTTTCCAGAATCCTTTGCAATATGGGCAGCCTCACTGAACAGTTTTGACCAGGAGACATAAAAGAATGTCTACTAGAGGTTTCTGAGAAAGACTTTGGTTTCCTGATTCAGGCAATGTTCTTTCCCTCCTCTATTCTTTCTCTTCCTTCTTTGCTGGCAGGAGGCATGAGTTTGGAAGTAGAGTAGCTACCTGGCAGCCTTGAGTGACAAGCCATATGTGAGTGATAGTGGAGCAGAAAGATATTTGGAGCTGCAGCCTGATGACTCTGAACTGCCCACCTCTGGATCTAACTTTGGGAGGAATATACCCTATTTAGTTAAGCCATTGTCAATGGATTTTTATATTCGGACATTTTATTTGGATTGCATCCTACTAGTCCTGCTTAAGTCTATGATCTTCTTAAAAATAGATTGTAGGCTTTTACTTCTGAACCCTATGTACCTCTGAATATACCTAACTTGGTGCACAGCGAAGCTTCACTCCAATGTTGAAAATGGGATTCAAGCCTCAGACCCATTTCAGTCTGGAGTTGCCATGGTTTTATTCTGTAAACCACTTATACTGCCAGTTCTCGCTGCGGCATCTACCTCATTTCTCCAGCTTTAAAAAATATATATTTTTTAATGTTTATTTATTACTGAGAGACAGAGACAGAGCATGAGTATGGGAGGGGCAGAGAGAGGTGGAGACACAGAATCTGAAGTAGGCTCTGTTAGGGTCAGGCGTAAGTCAGGGTAAAGATAGGAGTCAGAGGCTAAAAAATTTTAGCAGTCAAAGGCTTTATTTGGGAACTAAGGTCTCGGGCGAGGTTCCGTGACTCAGGGAGAGAGAGAGGAGTCAGGGAAGTCGCACCCAGGTGTGGTGGGGTGGGGTTTTTAAGCTGCAGTGGTTCTGGGTTTAGGTCCGGGTGGGCCTTTTTTGCATCAGGTCGTGCTGTCGCTCGGTGATTGGTTGACCTCCAATTCATTCTGGCACGCTACTAGGGGCTTTTCATTGGGTTGAGCTGGCAAGATGGCCATCCCCTCTACTGTGGTTCCAAGGACATCCTAACATTCCAACCTCTTATTGGTGATAATGGGCAACGGATCTGATCTGGCTGCTTCCTGCGGGTGTAAGGGCGATGTCATGGTATGTGGGGTCTGAGGTTGGA